>NC_038244.2:12248561-12548561 GCF_000004515.6 Glycine max
TTGTGTTTAAAGGAGAACATGAGAGAGAGTGAAGGTGAGACTGAGAGAGAGAGAGGGAGTGGGAGAGAGAGAGAGAGAGAGGGAGTGAGTGAGTGGATCACCGTGAGAAACAGGAGGGGAGGCAAACCAAGAAGAGAACATCTGAGTGATAGAGAGGATCCCAGGCAACTCTACAGAGGAAACGGGCTCGGACAACATGCTAATTACCAACATCAAAATTGGAGGAACAGAACGGACATTACCTCTTACTATTTCACGAGGTTCCCTGATGATGCCTCAGAGAAGGACCTTTGGACCCTTTTCAAACTATGGGGGGACGTCAAGGAAGTCTTCATATCTAAGCAGAGAAATATGAGAGGTCGGAGGTATGGGTTTGTGAGGTTCAAGGGAGTGTCTGACAAGAACAGATTGGAAAAGCAGCTTGATAGCATCATTTTCGGCGGCCTGAAGATGTATGTCAACTTACCAAGGTACGGGAGAGCAAAAGCAATACCTCGTAATCGTACACCTGATAACGGTAGGCAAGGGCAACAACAGAAACAGAAAGGTGGAGCAGCAGTAGCCCCAAGTTCGACACTACGCAATGACGCATCCAACAGGACATATGCAGAGATAGTGGCTACAAACAAACAGAAGGAAGGACACCGAAGGTACTCCAGCTCTGAACATGGCGGTCAAGGAAGATCACACTCTACGGTCACCCTCAATATTCCACAAGGTCCCAAAAGGTGGTATACGGACGCTTGGGTGGGAAGGTTAAAAAAGATAGATACGTTCGAAAGAGCTGAAGACGAAATCACCTGGACGTTAGGATCTGACGTAACGCCTAAGTATTTAGGAGACGATATGGTCATCCTACTCGGACTCATGGACATGAAGGCAGAAGAGTTAGTTAACGAAGAAGCTGATAAGGGCACGTCGTTGTTTTATTCCCTGGAGAAGTGGAAGCCAGAGATGAAACCGGGAGTTAGGCTGGTGTGGATTCAATGTTGGGGCTTACCGTTAGATGCATGGGATATCCAGTACCTTTGAAAAATCATGGCACCTATCAGAGATCTGGTGGACGTAGATGACGATGTAGAAGAAAAGCGAAGGCTTGACAGAGCCAGGGTGTTCGTCAGAACCCCGTGGAAGCCATTAATCCACCATTCAGTGGTAGTTAAAGTCGGAGAGGAGATTCACTCAGCTTATCTGGTGGAAGAGAACGCCAACTTTGAAGGCACGAACGTGCGCCATCACCGGAGGGACATGGGGTCGTCGGAAGATATCCCGTCCGATGATAGCGACCCCGACACTCCATACTCGCGATGGAGTGCCCGCTCGACGGGGTTCCAACATTCCGGCAGCGCGCTGGCTCGGTGGACCGACAACGCCTCAACGGAGGACCAGGGGTTCTTTGACCCATTGGGTAAAGACCAGGGTGGTTTGGCGCAATCCTCAAGGGCTGACAGGTTCGTCACAGCGGTGGGTAGGTGTCACCTACCTGATAGTGCAGCCCAACCTAGGGGAGACGAGGATGCAATTTGTTAAAAAGAACAATGACATACAAGTTTTAGAGAGAATGCTCTTTTTCTTAATCTTCAAAAATACCATTACTGCAGTTACAAAGTTACAATATATAGACTACTGCAGTTACAATATATTTAAAATGACTCCACATAACTACTCCATATAACTACTTCACATAACTCCTATTTACAAGAAACTACCACTAACTTCTTAACTTCTATTAACTTCTATTCACATCAACATTCCCTCCCTTAAACTAAAAAGAAAAACAAACATTTAGTTTATAACTGACGCATCAACCATTCCCAGCATACTCCGTAATTTCAAGAATTGTTCTAACTTGAGAGGTTTTGTCATTATGTCTGCAACTTGTTCTTGAGAATTACAGTAACTCAACTCCACAATTTTGTCTCTGGTCAAATCTCTAAGAAAATGAAACCTTATATCAATATGTTTGCTTCTGCTATGAAAAACAGAATTCTTTGATAGCTGTATAGTAGAATTATTGTCACATTGAATCAAAGTACTATTTTCCTCCTTATGACCAAGTTTCTCTAAAACTTTTCTCAACCAAATACATTGACTGGCACAAAACGCAGTAGCTATGTGCTCAGCCTCAGTAGTAGACAATGTCACTATAGGCTGTTTTTTAGAAGACCATGAAACTGCTCCAGAACCAAGTAAGAATGCAAAGCCAGAAGTGCTCCTACGATCATCCAAATCACCAGCAAAATCACTGTCGATGTAAGCCACCAAATTTGTGCAACCATTCTTTTTGTAGAAAATTCCAAGCTCAGTTGTACCTTTCAAATACCTTAATATTCTTTTTGCTGCAAGCCAATGAGATTCAGTTGGGCAAGACATGAATCTACTAATAAGACTCACTCCATACATCAAATCAGGTCGAGTTGCAGTCAAGTACATCAGACTGCCAACCACCTGTTTGAACAAAGTTTCATCAACTTTGGTTCCTGCTTCATCCTTTGACAATTTCGTGCCTGGAACAATAGGATTCTTCACTGGATTGCTTTTATCCATTCCAAACCTTCCTAGAATTTCATGAGCATACTTTCTTTGACACACAAAAATCCCATCTAAACTTTGTATTACTTCAATCCCGAGAAAATATCTCATCCTCCCCAAATCAGTCATGTCAAATTCCAACATCATGGAATTCTTAAAATCATCATACATACTTTTATCATTTCCAGTATATATTAAATCATCAACATAAAGACTTACTATTAAAATTTTACCTACTTCCTTCGACTTTGTGAACAGTGTGTGTTCACATAAACACCTTTCAAAGCCTTCTCGAACAAAGTAAGCCTCTATCTTGCTATACCACGCCCTTGGTGCTTGCTTCAATCCATACAATGCCTTTCTTAGCTTGTAAACTTTGCCTTCTTCACCTTTCTTCTCATATCCCAATGGTTGTTGCACAAAGATTTCTTCATTGAGTTCACCGTGAAGAAATGCACTCTTTACATCTAGTTGAAAAACATCCCAATTGTTTTGTGCTGCCAAAGCAAGTATTAATCGAATGGTGTCAAGTCTAGCAACTGGAGCAAAAACTTCAGTATAATTAACTCCATATTGTTGTGCATACCCCTTCGCCACTAGCCTTGCTTTGTACTTGTCTACCTCTCCTTTCTCATTAAGTTTGGTTTTGAAAACCCACTTAACTCCAATTGGCTTCACCCCTTTCGGTAAAATAGTTAACTCCCAAGTCTTGTTCTTTTCTATTGACTCTATCTCTGCCATCATTGCATCCCTCCACTTCTTACTCTTGACAGCTTGTTCAAATGTAAGTGGGTCATCTTCAGTGAGCATTATCATTGCATTCAGACCATCTTCATCTGACAAACCTTCACCTGTTACATAGTCTATTGCCCAAGATGGTGGTCCTCTTACCCTCCCTTCATTCAAAATTGGTGAATCATTTTCAGTTGATTCACTAGAAGAAACACCAGTTTCACTTGAGTTTCTTGTATCAACATCACTGCCTTCTCCTTCAATGTTACCTTCTTCTTCATTGTTTTCTATTCCTTCTTCCATGTTATTCTCATCACCATCATCGTTCCACTTTAAAACATCTGATCTGCATTCTTCATTGCTTTTGCCCCAATTCCAGCATTCATCTTCTTGAAAAATCACATCCTTGCTAATGATGATTTTCTTGGAAACTGGATCATATAATCTGTATGCCTTTGATTCATCACTTACTCCCAAGAAAACACACTTCTTGCTTTTTTCATCTAATTTGCTTCTCTTCTGGTCTGGGACATGTGCATGAGCTACACACCCAAAAACTCGAAAATAATCAACCATTGGCTTCACATTGCTCCATGCCTCTTCTAGAGTTTTGTTCTGCACAGCCACAGTAGGACATCTATTGAGGATATGCACACTCCATTTTACAGCTTCGGGCCAAAACATTTTAGGAACCTGCTTCTCCGCTAACATAGAACGCACCATGTTCATTATCGTTCTATTTTTCCTCTCTGCAACTCCGTTTTGTTGAAGAGTATAGGCTGCAGTCAATTGTCTACTAATGCCTTGATTTTTGCAAAATTCTACAAACTCATTTGAGGTAAATTCACCACCTCTATCTGTTCTCAAAGAAGCAATATATGCACCAATCTCCTTTTCAACATGAGCTTTAAAATTTCTAAACATGGAAAAATCTTCTGATTTTTCATGTAAGAAATAAATCCAAGTTTTACGAGTGAAATCATCAATAAAACTTAGGATGTACCTCTTGTTGCTATTTGATTCTTGTTTAATAGGCCCGCATATGTCTGCATGCACAAGTTGTAACTTGTTTTATGCTCTCCATAAACTCTTCTTAGGCATAGAGTTTCTGTGTTGCTTTCCAGTTAAACATTCTATGCATATCTTCTTTGGAATCTTGACTGAAGGCAACCCAATTACCATCTTCTTATCAAAAAGTGTCCTCAATCCGTTATAGCCTAAGTGACCAAAGCGGCAATGCCAAAGATGAGATTCATTTTCTGATACAATTTGGAAACACGAGGAAGCTTTTGGTATCATGGTAGCCAACACAGAAAACATTCTATTTCCACTCATATCTGACTGCATAATTAATCCTTTCTCAGAATGATATACCCTACACTTCCCATGTTGAATCAAAATAGTTAAGCCTTTTTCTTGAAGTTGCCCTATGCTCAATAGATTATTCTTAAGTTCAGGAACATAATAGACACCAGAAATTGCCTGAGTAAATCCATTCACTTGCATACGAATGATACCTTTTCCCACAACAGCCATTCTGGTATTATTGCCAAGTTTTACAGTTTGGCTAAAGCTTTCATCCAGTTCTGAGAACCACTCCTTGTTTCCAGTCATATGATTGCTGCAACCGGAGTCAAGGAACCACACTTCTTCCATTTTGTCTTGTTCCAATTCAACATAAGACATTAATAACAATTCTTCATCTTTTTCCTTCTCTAATTCAACATAATTGGCATTTTTCTCCCAATCAGGACATTCATATTGATAGTGTCCTAACTTGTGACATTTGAAACATTCAATAACAGCTTTATTGAATGATTGTCTTCCCCTTCCTCAACCTCCTCTGAATGAACCATTACCTCTACCTCTACCTCTACTTGCTTTGTCTTCATGGGAGATCTTCAGAACCTGCTCTTCTTCTCCACGACTTCTCATCCTCTGCTCATGAACAAGAAGACTACTTTGCAACTCATCAATAGTCATCACGTCTAAGTTGTTGGATTCTTCAATTGAGCATACCACATAATCAAATTTTGAGATCATTGATCTCAAAATCTTTGCAGTAATGACTGTTTCACTCATACTTTCACCATGAGCCTTCATTTTGTTGGCTATGGTTAAAGTACGAGAAAAATATGCATTCACTGTTTCTCCTTCCTTCATTTGAAGAATCTCAAAATCTTTGCGTAAAGCTTGCAGTTGAGCCCTTTTGACCCTGGTTGAACCTTGGAATTTTTGCTTCATTGAATCCCATATATTTTTTGCCGTGTCCCTCTTAAGGATTGTTTCAAGGACTTCACGATCTATTGCCTGGAAAAGGTAATTCTTTACCTTTAAGTCCTTCAACTTCTGCTCCTCGATCAATTTGCATTGTGCCTCCGTAGGCTCTATTCCATCTGCCACCATCAATATCCCATTCTCAATGAGATCCCAATATTCTTTGGAGCGGAGAAAATTCTCCATCAACATTGCCCAATGATCATAATGACCATTAAACCTTGGAATTGCAGGCTGCACGAAACTGCTACTCCCACCTTCTGCCATTCTTCTCAACTCGTTCTACTCGAAAGAAAAACTGCAGTTTCTTTCTTGACTCACACTCACTGTTTTCCTCACACACTCACTGTTTTCCTCACATGCACTCAATATTAGGCCCCTACAATGGAGCTCTGATACCAATTGTAAGGGCCAAGAACCTGAAAGGCATGATACGGAGGAGATAGCTATTGTCAGAACACCAAAGGGGAGAGTGGATTGGAGTCTGGTGGAGGGTCAGTCAATGAGCCATGCACAGGGTCAAAAGGAGAAAGGCATTAAATGCCTCAACGGGTCTCAGCAGATTCTAAGGAAAGAAGACCCCTCGTGTTTATTAGCTGTGGAACCTGATGGGCCTAACATCAAATTGGGCCATGCTGGTAACACCCTCGTGAACGATTTTTTAGATACCTGCAACCACATGGGCCTAGTAAACAACATTCAGGGAGATGATTCAAAAGGCCCACTCACTACTTACTATCAGAACCTTGCAGAAAATGGAAGTGCTCTGAAGGTGTACGTTAGGGGTAAGGGGTGTAGAAAGGAGAAGGCCCAAAACATCAGTTTAGCTTCCCCACATGCAGAAACAAGTACCGTGGCAGATTTGAGGATGGACGAGCATAATTTATTAGAAACATTCCAGCAGTGTGATGTTGGATCACAGACCCAATTGGACCATGATCTAAGTGAGCTCGAAATCAACCAGGCATCAAGTTCAACAGACTCTTTGATCCGGGATGAGGCTAATGCTCAATGGGAAGTGGCAAAAGGGTTGGGGCTGACCTATGGGGCAGAGCAATCTTTAATCATAGGAAAAATCGCAGATATGGAGATTAAAGACAGAAAGGAAGCACAAGAATTAGGAATCAGAACCAGTTCATCATGAATATTATCTCTTATAATATTAGGGGGCTGGGGAGAGGGGTGAAATGGTCATCAATTCGTAGATTGGTAACCAAATACCAGGTTGATCTGTTATGTATCCAGGAGACAAAGAGAGAGCAGATAGACAGGGGTGTTTGTCAAGCTTTGTGGGGGGACACAGATCTGAATTGGGAGACTCAGCCGGCGTCAAATACAGCTGGTGGATTGCTTTGTATTTGGAATGACAAGGTCTTTAAAGTGGAAAGGAGGGTCAATGGCAGAGGCCTTATTTTGCTGGAGGGTGTTTGGCATCAAGACATGCAGGAAATGTTTATCGTCAATGTATATGCTCCGTGTGACATAGATGGCAAGCGAGCTCTGTGGGACTCTATCAGGCAGTTGAAAAACCCTCAGAATGAGGGCTTGTGGTGTGTTTTGGGAGACTTCAACAGTATCAGGCATCCATCTGAGAGGGTAAGCTTGTCCCAAAGGAAGGGGGACCTTAACAGCATCACAGAATTCAATGAGTGGATATCTGACCTAGCGGTAGAAGAAGTATCTTGCTTGGGCAGGAAACATACTTGGATCAGACCAAATGGGACCGCAAAGAGTAAGCCGGATAGGTTCTTTGTATCTGACGAATGGGTATCTAAATGGCCTGACAGCACTCAATTTATCCTAGATAGAGATTTTTCTGATCACTGCCTTATCTTACTGAGATCTAAAACCATTGATTGGGGACCCAAACCTTTTAGGGTCCTTGACTGTTGGTTGAAGAACAAGCAGTTCCAAAACATGGTCAAGGAAACCTGGGCAAACACTCACCCAGGAGGTTGGGGGGGATTCTCTTTGAAAGAGAAACTTAAGATCCTGAAGCAAAAGATAAAGCTTTGGAACAAAGACCACTTCGGAGACATATCTGAGAAGATAAAACAAATTCAGCTGGAGCTAAACCACCTGGAAGTGAGCAGCAATATCAGCCTTTTATCTCCTGACACAGCGGCAGCACGTAAAAAATTACAGGAGGACCTGTGGACAGCGGCCCAAGCCCATGAGTCCTTGCTTAGACAAAAGGCAAGGACAAAGTGGATCAAGGAGGGGGACTGTAATTCAAAATACTTCCACAGGCTCATAAATTATAACCGCAGGGTCAACGCAGTAAAAGGAGTGCAGATTGGAGGGTCATGGGTCGAGGAGCCAACTAGAGTAAAAGAAGAAGTCCGCAATTTATTCCAAAACAGATTCAATGAGCCTGATTATGATAGACCAGAAATTAACGGGGCATATTTCCGAAGTATCGGACATCAACAAAACGAAATACTGGTTGGCCGCTTCCATGAGGAGGAAATTAAGGCAGCTGTATGGCAGTGCGGGAGTGATAAGAGTCCAGGACCCGACGGCTTGAACTTTAAGTCTATTAAGCAATTTTGGGAGCTTCTTAAACCTGACATCTCCAGATTCCTTGACGAGTTCCATGTCAATGGAGTTTTTCCGAAGGGTGGAAATGCTTCTTTTATCACCCTTATCCCCAAGGTTAAGCATCCCCAGTCTCTCAATGATATCAGGCCTATTTCTCTTATTGGGTGTATCTACAAGATTGTGGCGAAAATTTTGGCAAACAGATTGAAAACAGTGCTGCCGGATTTAATTGATGAGAGGCAAACTGCATTTTTGAAGGGCAGGCATCTGCTGCATGGTGTGCTGATTGCTAATGAAGTTTTGGAGGAGGCAAAAAGGTGTAAAAAACCTTGCTTGGTGTTTAAGGTTGACTACGAAAAAGCCTATGATTCCCTGTCATGGAAATTCCTGATTTTATGATGACATGACTAGGTTTCTGCTCCAAATGGTTAAAATGGATCACAGGCTATCTCAGTTCAGCTTCGGTATCTATTTTGGTTAATGGAAGCCCTTCTGCAGAATTTTCTCCTCATAGAGGTATCCGACAAGGTGACCCCCTTGCACCTCTGCTGTTCAATATAGCTGCTGAAGGCCTCACTGGCTTAATGAGAGAAGCTGTGGCCAGAAACCTTTATAACAGCTTTCTAGTGGGCAAACATAAGGAGCCCGTCAGTATTTTACAATATGCCGACGACACCATCTTCTTCGGGGAAGCGACAATGGAGAATGTGAGGGTTTTGAAAGCAATTCTCAGAGGTTTTGAATTAGCTTCTGGTTTTAAAATTAATTTCGCAAAAAGTCGATTTGGGGCAGTCTCGGTATCAAACCAGTGGTGTTTGGAAGCTGCACAGTTCTTGAACTGCAGTATGCTGTCTTTGCCTTTTTCCTACCTTGGTATCCCCATTGGGGCAAATCCAAGACGTAGAGAGACCTAGGACCCGATTATTAGGAAGTGTGAGGCAAAACTTACGAGATGAAAACAAAAACACATTTCCTTGGGAGGGAGAGTCACTCTAATCAATGCAATCTTAACAGTGCTTCCTATCTATTTTTTCTCCTTTTTCAGGGTACCCGGCAAAGTAGTAGACAAGTTAGTCAAGATTCAGCGTAATTTCCTTTGGGGTGGAGGTGTGGAGCAAAGGAGGATCGCATGGGTAAAGTGGGGCACAGTTTGTTTACCTAAGGAGAGAGGAGGTTTAGGCGTTAAAGACTTGCGGAAATTTAATTTAGTTCTGCTTGGTAAGTGGAGATGGGAGATGTTCCATCAGAATGGACAGCTGTGGACCAGAATCTTGAACTCAAAGTATGGGGGATGGAGAAATTTAGATGAGGAAAGAAACAGCAGCCTTCATTCCCATTGGTGGAAGGACCTTCGGAAGCTCAACCAACAAGAGGAGCTATTAAATATAAATAATCAAATGGAGTGGAAGGTGCGGAGTGGAGACATGATCAGATTTTGGGAGGACAAATGGCTTGGAGACAACAGATCTTTAAAAGAAAAATTCCCTATGCTGTATCAAGTATCTAACCAACATCAGCAACCTATTAGTTGCTTGGGAAGTCATAAGGAGGAAGGGTGGGAATGGAACTTCAAATGGAGGAGAAACCTATTTGATAGTGAAGCTACAATGGCTGCTGAATTCCTAGAGGAAACAGGAGGGCTAGCAGTACAGCATCAAGGATCAGACTCATGGGTTTGGAAGCATGACTCGAATGGAATGTATTCGACCAGATCTGCATATAAGTTTCTGCTGGGGGAAGTAAGGGGGGAATCAGAGGATGGGAGTTTCTCGCTTCTGTGGAAACTTAAAATACCACCCAAGGAAAAGGTATTTACATGGAGGCTCATCAAAGACCGTCTACCAACGAAGATGAATTTAAGAGGAAGACAAGTGGAGATAGCTGATCCACTATGCCCGTTCTGTAACAACTTCGATGAAGATGCAGCGCACCTTTTTTTCAACTGCAGCAAGGTTCTTCCCTTGTGGTGGGAGACACTCGCATGGGTCAAATCAGTGGGTGCTTTCCCCAAAGATCCGAAAGATCACTTCTTGCATCATTGCAGGTTGAATGCTTCTCGAACAAAGGATATGAGATGGAGTTGTTGGTGGATAGCCCTCACTAGGACCATATGGCATCATAGAAACAAGCTAGTTTTTGATAACCAAGCTTTTAACGCAAGTAAGCTGATGGAAGACGCGCTCTTTTTACTTTGGTCCTGGCTCAAGGTTATGGAAAAAGACTTCGATACTCACTTCAACCAGTGGTCGTCCAATTTGTCAGATGTATTTGTTTAATTAGAAAGGGAGGGTTATTTCTGCCATCTCTTCCAAGAGGTGAAGCATGTATGTTTTTTGAGTTTGGGGTTTAGCTGGGGCTTATTTCTCTGTACCAGCTGTGTTTTAAACATTTATTTGTATCTACAGTACCTCTGGTACTTCTTAATATTTAATATATATAATTTTGCTGAGCAAAAAAAAAAAAAGAAAAATACCCAAAAAATGTAGCTACAGCTCTATTTGGTTTCAAAGTACCTAAGAATATTATAATTCTTATAGCTTTAGAAGCCTAATTATCTCCATAGTGTAACTGTTACTTTGCTGGCTTGAACTAGTTGACTAGTTGTCTTAAATTAGAATTTAACCTAGACTAATAGTATAAATAGGAGATCAGGTTAGTATTCTGCAACACATCTCATCACAAGCCTCCAATAAATACTGAAACCAAAGAACAAAAAAACTTACTTCAAGGGGTAAGCCAACAATCTTTGTCCAATTGTCACAAAACTATGCTCCTGATTAGACATAAACCACGCAAGGGATGAAACACTGCAAGCAACAAAAGGTAGATAAAGATAAACAGAAAACACAAATAGATTTCAGTTTATATCAGAAACGATACCAAGTAAATTGATATTGATACAATAGATCATACCTGCCAGTAAATATATGCTCTCTGAGTCCAAGTATTGTCGGCATTCTTGGACCATCATGTTGTTTGAGAAATTCTTGCAGCAAATTCCTCATTTTGAAAGCTTCTTCCATATAATTATCCTGTTACACATATATTTAGCAATCTGAATTTTTTTAAAAGCTAGCTTTCCCTACTTTTATATATATAAACAATGCTGAAGACCTGATTCATATCAATTGTTTGCAAGCCTTCCCCACGTGTGAAAATTATGGCATGGTTTTGATTTTCTGGCTTCCCCTCACCCAATATTGCAGGTCCTGGAAGCTTTATCTTGTAAATTACCTACACCAAAACAACTAATCAACAAGCTGAAAACCTTTGCAAGTTGCAACTGTAAAGAATATATCATAGTGCTGGATATATTTGAGAAGAGTCTATCCATCTAGAATTTTTTCATTACTTTACACAATATCTAATTGCAAAAATACAGGAAAAATCATTTTTCTATTTTTTCAGAAAAGATGCCTCAGGATGTGCCTGATTCTTTTGTTGTAGAAATGGTCTGTCACTTGTGTGACTATATCAATTTTGGTTTTTTACTCAGTATTTAGCTTTCACAACTAGGCTTTACAATATAATAATGTGCAGGACTTTCATCAAATCTAAATCTATTGACTTTTGTTAATTCCAAGAATGGTCTATGAACAGTACCTGGTCTAAACTCTGAACTGCTTCAGATGAATCATTTGATTTTGCTGGTAATGCAGCTTTCACTAGAGCTGAATAATAAACCTTATCTGTTTTTCGGGATGAGCCTTTGCTATGCTCTTCAACCTCATCAATGTAAGCAACTCGAAGAGATGGGTACCTGCAATCATAACATTAGTGCTGAATGTTATAGGACAGTGTTTGCATAAGCTATAACAAAGTGAGCAGGTTAATTTGAGACATACTTAATCATAAGCTTTAAAATTTCTTTTGCCCTGGGATCACCAGATCGCTTATGAATACTATATTGTTGACATGAAACTACATAAGTGAACTTCATGTCAGCTAATGATTGACATTGAGTCCACAACGACCGCTCACCGGTTGTACTTTCCTTGCTCTCTAGTTCTGCAGCCTTGTAACCTTTCATTAATTCTGCGAAGTTAAATGACAACATTAAGCTCAGTCAATAATAGATAAGGTAATGATATCTCTTTCAATGAATCTTCCACAATGTACCTTCATCCTTTGCCATATCAAGAAAAGCCTGTAGCTCCAATGCTTGTCGGATATACATCATTCCTCGGACTTCACTTGGCGAGAATAAAGTGAAAAGGCATAGAGAAAATTCATAATTATACGATGAAAATAGAACCTTAAATCATGCATCTGACATGTAGAAAGGTTGGTGGAGGGTGAGGAAGTCATTTGTACCAGTTTTGGTCAATGTCTGGCCTCTGTATGATGCCCATAAACGAAGTTCTTCTTCATTCTCTACTCTGAGTTTCTCTTCACTTTTATTATCAAAACGTTGAACAAAGTTTTTCCATTCATCTGCAGTGATATTTGAGGAAAAAAGTACACATCATTAGCAAGGATGGACCAAGCAGTTGGTAATGGGGTAATGCCCCCACCAAAATTTACAATATTTCAACCGCCAAGGACTCCTGCATGGTGGCAACCATTTTTGTGCTTTATCTTGATACAACAACGTACGTTTTTAGGTCAAACAGTTCTTTGACAAATATCTTGAGGAAATGGGGAAACCTGGAAATATCTTTTGCAAGTAAAAGAGGATAGAGACTCCATCTTCATTTGGCTCTCCCAGATGACTTAGGGAGAAAAGAACAGGTTCCTTAAAGTAAGGTGTCAAGACACTACAAAATCAAGATATATAATGGCATTAATATAGTGTATATAGAGATTATATCCAAGACATTTTTGTTGTGCATCAAAATGTTCCTTAATCACTATTCTATATATCATAATCATACAGAGCATATGTAAGTCACTATCACTATATAGTATTTGTTGTCCTTTTGACAAAACTTAAGATAATGGAGTGTAATTTACTCAATAATAAATCACAAAATGATGCTCTAATATGCAACATAAGTTGGAGATGGAATGAGCTTACGAGAAGGACATCATATTCCGAACTTTGGGAGCAGGTGGCATATCCATAAACAATGAATTAGAGAAGAAAGAAATACGCCTCCTAGCATCCAAGTTGGATGGAACATCCATAGCCGACTCCTTGACAGTAAGAAGTAAATGAAGCCTTTTTATCTGTCAAAAACAACAAACTAATAAAATGAATAAACCATATCATCACAAGGGATAAGTACACCGACAAACTAGTAATAGAATTACAGACATTCAAAATCTGGGTAAAATGAGGTTGAGAGGAAACATATAATTTTTATGTTCCTTAATAATAACATTTTTTATTTTGAAACTTACTTTCTCTGTCCAAGCATCAATATCTGTTTTGACAGGAAATTGAAGTTTGCCAAAAAATGTATATTGTTTTTCAAGGGGTGTGAACCTTTCATCTTTCCCATAAGACCCACCATGGCTTGAGTCTAGCAAACTACAAGAGAATGATAATGAATCCAAAATTTATCATATTAGCAAAGGATACAAAAATTTCAAAGGTCTTACCCCTCAATGTCTCCATCCATTATGTCTCTGGTCACAATCTCTAGCATGTCAAGCAAGAGAATCACAATTGAATCCTTGTCCTCCTCTTTGTTCTCCAACTGAATAAATAACAAAAAAATTGGTTAAAATTCACACTTGATTAAACAGAAAATGTAACATTACTGGTTACAAAATAATTACCAAACGTTCAATCAGTTTGACAAATCGTTCATATAGACTGGGGACAGCACTCAGATTCAATTCATTCAGCACAGCTTTGTTTTCTATGTGCACATCAACTCTTTGAAAAATATTCTGTATAACCCTGCATTTGTGAAACCATAATGTAACAATGCTGGTGTATCAAACTTTATCAACATTCTCTTTTGATACATATTTCATA
This sequence comes from Glycine max, assembly GCF_000004515.6. Classification (NCBI taxonomy): domain Eukaryota; kingdom Viridiplantae; phylum Streptophyta; class Magnoliopsida; order Fabales; family Fabaceae; genus Glycine; species Glycine max. The sequence goes on from NC_038244.2 coordinate 12,262,570, forward strand.
TAATAAGAAGCTTACATTGTCTCACGCTCTCCAAGAACCAAGAAGTTAATAATACTTTTAAAAGAAGCATAGCATTCCTCAACAGCAGATTTCATGTACTTGTCTCTTGACAATCTTTTCTCCAGTTCTTGTCCTTTCCCTAAACTGTCTTCGGCCATGGACACTGCTATTGGGATCTGTGCACCCAAAAGAGAGTTATAAATGAACTTTAAAAGGATAAGATTATTCTCACACAAACACACAGAACAATTGAAGTAGATGGACCTTGCTAGCAAGTAAGAAAGGTGGCCACTGGATGAGGTTCAAAGAACGGTCGGCCGAATATGGTACAAGCATGAGATCCATCTCCCTAAACGTTTCATTTGAGTCAGACTTATTTGCAACAAAAATTAAATACCTCACATCGAAACATGAAAATCTCAAGATTGTAATAATTCAAGGTTCATCATGAACAAAGAATTAAGAAGATATTGAGAAATGTTCAGCCATAAGCTCATAGCAACTACCTATTATCAATCAGGTCCTCCTCCCTCAGACTAGTGATTATTTTGTTCCATAACTGTGCAAACCTTGCAGATTCCTTATCTTTATTAGAAGCGACCTGAAACAATCGGCTCTCCAAGAATCAAAAATAAAAAATATATTGATGAAAGAAGACTACACATAGAAAGTAAAATACAAGACAGGCAGATCAGGAATGATATCCCAAAAGAAAACATTCAGCTCAAAAGTGTCATATTTGAAAAGGAAGCACCCTTAAAAAATTATCCAAAATTGAATACCTAAAAGTATGATTAAAACTACAAGCTGGTCTCATAAAAGGTGTGTAAGGAAAAATTTGCCATGTTAAATTCTAGAACCTAACCAATTGGACTATACAGAAGGAAAAGCAGCACCAATCTTAGCTACCTTACCATTGTCTTTACACTAAACCACTATAATGGACACAATTTGTTAGGGATACACGTTCTCCAAAGCTCCCAAGCAACTTACTTGTAGGTTGCTCAAGTATGTTTTAATTTAGCTTGCAGGTTAATGATGTGTGTTGAGATAATAGTTATCATGAGGAAAAGTTTCAAAACCTGATCAAATCTCCGAGAAAAAGTGGCCTTTAATCCCCTCTTTTTTTTCTTCTCAGTCTGTTCTGTGGGAATCAAGCAAGCATTAAAAGCACCGGGAATTGAATCAAACCGAGACCTCAGTAATTCCAATGTTCGAATCTGAAATTAAAATGAAAACAATGACTCAAGTATTTCAAGATCCATAACTCTGCAGTTAATGCAGCAGAAAAAATCTGCATGGCTTTTCTTTACCATAGTTTTAAGGATATTGTTAATACAACAAAATAACATAAAGAAAATAAGATCAATTCACATTTGAACATTAAACCCTGGATCATTTCATAACTTTCAATGATATCTTTACTTAGTTAAGATCCAATTGCAAGGTATGGAACTTGAGTCCAACATTGAAAGTATGGTACTCTAGCATGAGGTTCATAAGGTATTGGACTCTAACTATAGCAGATAGGTTTGGTGGTATAATTCTCCCAAAGTTCTTATCAATTGATATCTGACTGCTTTTTCTCATCAATTTCAACTGCAAATGAGCAGCGCAGGTAAGGAAGTCGTCATTGCAGTGTTTGATTTTGACTAGTCAAAGGACTAGTGCACAACCAACTTGTGTGGGTGTTAGGGATGCAGACTGTGGTGGGATATTAATATCCAATTGCAAGGTATGGGACTTGAGTCCTATATTGGAAGTATGAGATTCTAGTGTGGGGTATATGAGGCTTTGGGTTCTCCTACGGCAATGACTGGCATTTGTGCTGTGTTTCTACTAAGGCTCTTACCATTAGATTTTCAACTATGAAATTCCATTGAGTTTGAAATTCCTTATGTCACCATGCATATGTGCCAAATTCTAGGTTTTATCCATAAAAGTGAGCTATTCATACACCATTCAACCATTGGCTGCTCAGTACTGAAAGTCAGCAGTCAAGCCAGAATTATCATCAAAGAGGGGCAATGTCCAAATGAAATTGGAAAGCTTAGAAATGTTAATATAAGTTAGATATGCAACAGCTATAAATATAAACATAACAGCTATAAATATTAAAATAAGTAGTTATCTCAGAAAAATTGAGATAACTGATATCACATAAATCCTTCCAGCACATAGCACATTTCAAGTCTAATTGTGAAAATTTCCCTTTTGTAAGTATATAAGAAAAATATTTTAGTAACATAACAAATTAAACTTGATAATTTGTTAGGAATTAGGTAGATAGAACAGTTATTGTTTTTGTAGTTATAGTGGAAGGGTTAGTCAGTTAGAGGGGATTTGAGAGGTAAATAATCAGGAGGAAGATGTAAGGGAAGAGGCATTCTAATTTAGTATCATTTGAGAATTGAGGTTTTCTCTTTGTTAAGGGAAAATTCTTTAAGGGGAAACCTTTGGACGAAAGTTATCTCTCCTATTTTATGTTCTTCTGTAATAAAGATATAACATTTTTCTTTTCTTCAATTTTGTAATTTGGGTTCCTAACATAAACATTGGAAAGAGAAATAAGAATACAAAAAAAAAAGCCTTCTTCCACTAGGCAAGGTGGACTGTAGAAAGTCTAATAAGAAAAAAATTAGTAATCTAATAAACTAATATAAAAGAACTGAGAGAATCTATGAAAAGGAAAGTAGGAAGAGTTAATTTGAAAAGAGAGAAATAGTAATATTATTTTTTAATTGAAAAACTGTACATAATCTGAAGGTTGTTAATGTCTCCTAGATATGGAAAAAAGGCTTAGCTACATTAACTACACTAATGTTAAAATCTGAGATATGGAAAAAAATCTCCTAAATATGGAAACTGTCAATCCTAATAATCTGTACAGATAAGCAAATTTCAAAATTACAAGTTACAACGTGGGTCTACAACTAGTTTTCAAACCAGAAAGGAATGCTTAATACACACAATAGACAAACCTCTCCCAAACGTCGAAATGCACCATATATGCCTCCTACTATTGTAGAGAAGATGGCATACCAAATCTGTGTATCCATAAAGTAGACCTGAAAAGGGCACCTAGTTGACTATTAAACTCGTAGAACATGGAAATAATATAATTGGTGAGACATGTGACAGAAAGATAGACGTACAAGTATGATAGGGGACCATATTGCAATCACTACACCAATATTGTTTCTGGCTGCATGTAGTAGAAGATGATATTAAGAGCAATCCTATTATATGAATAATGAACTACATTCATTTTCATTTATTTCCAGTGTTACCATGAGGGAAGAACTCATGCCATCTGTAAACTGATACACGAGCATTCATGATGGCTTTTGTTGGAGCCACAAGAGGCTTAATCTGCATTGTAAAGCAAATGAACCTAATGAATTTAACAAACACATGCATATAAGATGCTATATAAAAACTCTGCACCTTTGCAGATGTAGATACAATCCTAAACTTGTAATGTTGATATGTACATGATGAAATTGGGTGGAAATGAACCAGTTAGTGGATGGAACTCGGATAAAATTAAAGAAAATAGGATCAAAAGGAAATATAAATTGATAAGAAATATATTTTCCTATAATCAGTCAATATAAACCTCCTCCATGCAGGAAGAAATAGAACTTACTGAAAAAAGGGAAAAAGGAAGAAGAAAATAGGATCCAAAAGTAACTATGAAATGATAAGAATTCAATATATCAATAGGCAATCAAAAACGATATATTTCTGGATCAAATCTTTACCTCCAGGTAGTAGCTGAATGCTAATTTAGATAGAATTAGCATAACCCAGAAACAAGTGTACCTAGAAAATTAAGACAGTTACTTTAATCAATCAGAGTTGACCAGTGAAAATGAACATAGATGAGGATTGAAGAAATTAACTTCATTCTCTTACTTCAACAAGGAAATTGGACCCTCCTGCATTCCTCTTCCAACAAAGAGTCGAGGCTGCAAGTTGTGGAAAAGAAAACAAGAGAGAAATAAGAAATACTGAAAAAATTAAATAAAAAAAGACTAAATATATGTTGTTTTTTTATAAACCAGTGTCTCCCTATCATCTTCAAGAAAAACTAGACAGGACAATTAATATTTGTCAGAAGTATTTCTTAAGGAAGATAAATAAAGCCATTGGTTTATGAGAAGATACACATATTATAAAATATATAAGAATAAATACACAAACCAGGTATGCATCTGTTTACCTGAGACCACCACATCATGAGCTTCACAACACCATTATTAGACCTCTCAAGAAACTGGCGAATGAATGGGAACACAAATAACAGTGCAGAGAGTATATTTGGAGATAAGTAGATGAAGACAGCCAAAATGAACAAAGAAGGGGAACCTGTACCATTGCCAAACCAATTCTTTATGGTTTGTGCAAAGCCAGATGGATTTTTCCAAGTGTAAGCATAAGTAACTGGTAAAATTATGACCCAAGCTGCAGCTAAAATTGCCTTAAATATATACCGCAGCTGGACATGAAGCGACATGACTTTCCTTGCTTTCCAACTAAGGAATACGTCCAGAATGGCTGGAAAAGTATAAAAGACAGCATAATCAAGTTGCAACTTCATAAAGTAGAACACATTGTTGTTTGATAATGGAACATATAGATAAAAAGGAATTGGAAATTTTATTAAGTTACAAGCACTAGAGTCCCCAAAAACAACTCTCAGTAACTATTTAAAATGAAACATCAATAAAAAAAAAAAAGAGATTTAACATCCTGTGAAGCTTTTGAAAAAGCATTTCATTATCTTATGTGATCTTGCTTCAATACATCTATAATAAGCCTCACTTGGAAGAATAGTTTCTGAATTCTATTGCTCAATTTCTGAATTTGCTGCTATGAAATGAATCCACAAGGCACAGAGAATGAATTACTATCCAATGTTAATTAAATGAAATAATCAGCATCATTCAGCCTGTTTGGCTTCATTTTCATGATCTTGACAGAAGAAATCTCCTGAAATAAATTTTTAACATTTTTCTGCTAAAATGAAGAAAAAAAATTATAGCGGAAAGAAAGACACGTATTTTGATGCCACAAAACTGAGTTATATAGTCCTTTCTCTCCATCTCTGCTTCATAAATTTAAGACAGAAAAACGATATGGAAACAAGAGCTGCAGCCTCTAGAAAAACTACATGTTTCTAACTACCTTGTGCAAGCTTCAATATTGCAGCAGTTATGAAGATGCTGAGAACTTGCTTGAAAATATCACCATCAAATATTGAGCTTAATTTTCCAGAACCATTCCAAGCAATGATTATCATCGCCTTAATTGAAAAACATGATCCGCACACATCATTAGCTTGAATGGATGCAGAATGAAGTTAAGGCTGTACATCAAAAACCAAATCTGAAACGATTACCTGTAAACAGAGTATATAAAAGCTCCACATTCTATCAAAACTTCTAAATATATGCCAAAATGTGCGTATTTCAACAAAATTAGTTTTCCCACTCCACCGGTCTGAAGCAGGACCTCTGTTTTCCTGTTTTCCAAAATCAAGCACAAGTAATTAGGATAAGATCATGGACAGAGGTTGCCTCATTCATATTTCATGTTTTAGGAAACATGTGGATTGTTCGAAAGAAACTCTAAGAGCAAAAACTCAGTTGTATTCATCTCCAATAAGTACCAAGTTCCTATATATACAGTCCTAAATACAAGTGCCAGACTGAAACTCTGTCAACAACAGGAGCCAAAAAGGTAAAAAATGTTTACAGTAGTTTAATATAAATGCACTAGTTATAATTAGAATTACAGTTTAATATAAATGTTTATGGTATCACTGAAGGTCAGGAGCGACATTGAGGATATTAATCAGTTTTCATCAGGATACACACACATACACTCTCCAATCAAGTTTCTTCTTAATGGTAATAGAATGTTTCTTTGGAGTTCCAGCAAAGCATGAAGCCTAAAATGGTTCTTGTTACACAATCTTATTTGTAACTCTAATCACACACCAGACATGAAATATGTCATACCTCGTGTTTGTTAACTTGATGTTGCTGTTGAGGAAAAGGAACAGAGAAGAAATCAGAGTCAACACGCATAGGCCAACCTAGCCGAAAACAATCAACTGACCTACAATTTTGAAACAATAATCTATTTAACAATAAAATTTATTGTTCAGGAAAACAACTTAATCAAAAAGAAGCATAATACCAAAAATATTCATTTAAATCATCATAATTTCTCCAGTGAGAATGCTTTGCTTTTCCCATATTACTTCTCTCAGCTTCCTGCAATACAGAAAAAATCCAAGGAAACAGATAAAAGAAGGCTATCAAATGTTCAAAGTAAATTATAAAAAAATTTCAGCTCATAAAAAAAAAAGAAACTCACCTTGGCTATTACATCATATATTGGTTTTACTACTTTCATAAGAAAAGCCTCATTATCACCACCATAGGCAGGCTTTACAGGTTCACCAGTCAGTGGACTAACATTCCCAGCTAACATCCCATACAACTCAAATGCCATCTAGGTAGATGAAGAAAAATGATGCTTAAGATTTGTTCGAAATTATTTTGACATTCAAATCAAATAACATAAAAAAAGAAAGATTTTACATCATGTATAATAATGGAAGTTACATTAAAATTTGGAACTACCAAAGCACATGCAAGTATGTGTTGGAAAGCTGCCTTAATTGCAGCCACCCCTAATCCACCTTAGTTTCAGCCTCTTTGGGACTTCGGACCCTTAATTGCAACCTCAAGAATGGTGGTTTATTCACACACCCACTAGAGGTATGGCTTAAATAAAGCTTGGACAGTCTTCATCTTACAAGCTGGTTTTGTGGGCTGAGTTAGGCCCTAAACCTAATTTCTAAGACTATGCAATATACATGGAAAATAAATAAAAATGTCTTAGGTATAGTATGTCAAAATGAGTGTACCACCAATGAGGGATGGGTCTAATTCTCGCTTTAGACTGAAGAAAATATTTTCCTTTTTTAATTTTTTATTTAATTTTAAATAATACTTACATGATGGTATATAAAACAAAGGCATTCTGGCATAAATCTCAAATTTGCAGCTTCTCCCCATATGAGAAGATATAGACCCATATATAATAATTTGCGCTGTTGCATTTCCTGCTGAATGGTTGGCAACCTAGCAATCATTTAAAAAAAACATAAAACTTCAAAAGAGTATATTACAAGGTCCAAAAGTATCCATTTATGCATAGCATGTAAATGAGCTAATTCCATCTTGTACCAAAAGAAGGAAAGAACAAAAATATACATAAAAAACCGCCTACTCAACACCAAACTATGCTAGTTTAAGTACCAAAACAACAAAATGAATGTAGGGGCGTACTTAAGCAAAGCTAGAGCCAAGCCAATCCCAATTTTCATCATTGGCTTAACTCCAATAATTATATGTCCATATACAAGTAAACTTTAATAATATTATTAATACAAATTTACAATACTATCATGTATCCAGGATTAAATACACCTTTTATATATATATATTATATATATATACACATTTATGTATATAACCTGCTTAAAAGATACAGTCTTACAGAACTAAGCTTGCTTGGTTTCATTTAGGGCACTCAGCTCGCATAGGGCAACAGTTGAGCCTAGCTAAGTGTGGCTCAAAAGCAGATTGACCTCTACCGACAACTCACTAGGTAAATATAAGACCTTAAATTTCAATTTGACACTCAAATAAACTAGCATTTGAAGTAACTACTAGATTAGGACATGCAAATCTCACCAAAGGCTACTTTTGCGACCCAAATACTTGCACCATTTTTTGTAGTTTCTAAAGAGTTTCTTCATCACTTCATTTAAAGCACGATCGTCCAACTAAATAGGGAAGAGTGCAATATATAAGAAACAAGAAAAAAAAAGTATGTCTAAATCAGAAAATGAAGGTCCAAGCCATATCAATACAGAAAAGAAAACCTTGGGTTGTTGATCAGGTTTTGGAACTTGTCGTATATGTACATTTGCAAGCAAAAGAATCAAGTGCTCCCTTTGATTTTCCACATTGTCCTTCTGCACAAGAGTACAAGGAAGATAACCTTTGAATGAAGTATAAAATTGAACACCAAACGGTAGACACAGATCAGTTCAGTCACTACCTGGAAACCAAACATCAGCTGAAGCCAATCCAGAATGTCTTCATTTACTTTGTTGCCATGTTCCTTTGGCCAAGGCAAACCCCTGGTATTACGGAGTGCAGAAACAGCAGCTTGAATCTGTAAAACCAAATAAGTACAGCAACCATAGAAACACATTGAACGAAATTCTAGCAGAGGTTATTCATAAGCTAAAAGTAGAAAGTTCATGCCAGACATGAAAAAAGGTGAGAAAATTATTAACAATATATTGTTTCATTTCTAATTATTGGAGTTTTTTAATCTTAACTTCTGCCTGTGTTTGTACGCAGGTAATGCCTAAACCACAAAGACTTGATTTCTAGGCAATCTGTTTTTGATTCAGGTACTCTACAGCCCTTAGTCTTTTTTGTTTTCATTTGCTTAAACAGGAGTTTCCAAGTTCTACTACAGGCAGTACAGGGTGTTACCTCTTGGAACCTCATGTATCAAGCATTAACTCAAATGAAGGGGGGATTAAAACATAATTAAAGAGAACAAACCTCATGATATCTCATTATAGCCTCTTTTCCACTCTCTGGATCAAGTGGCAAAATATTATAAGGGACATATAATTGCTTCTGTTCCTCAACCTTAGTATGAGCTTGTATAATCTGCAATTAAATATAAAAAACAGAATGTTATAATCAAAATAAAAACAAACAAGGAAGAATTAATACATTATTCTCTTTATATGTAAACTCTATTCAATGACCAATAGACATAGTAATTTTACCTCCTCAGATACTGGAATATCTTCTGTTCGATTAACTGCCTTCAATACCTCAAATAAAACTGCAGCAGTTTGGTATGCTTTTGTGAGCTGGGCACTGGGGCAGCATAAGATGTTAATTTCAGTATTTTCCATTGCAATTAAAAAGAAACTAGTACAATTCACACATAATTGTGTAATATAAGAGAGAAATAATCAAGTCAATGACCAAATTGTTGATTCAATTAAATTGTAAACTCACCGGTCCTTATCAGCAGCTTTATCTAACGCTTGAATATACTTTTCATAGTACTGCCTATAAAAAGTCTGCATTTCACGAGCATCACTCTTTTTCCTTCCCTCGTGTGTTGTGACATTTTCCTGTTAAGAATGAAAAATTACTTCAATATCTTATAATTTGCAAAGAAATGTATTCCAATGTATGCTACTCTAAAAGAGCGTTCGTTCTTTGGTTTTTCGCTGCTCCATTAATATACTAAATCAGAAGTCATTAAACAAGCTTTTTCAACTCCTAATTGTGGCATTTATTAGTCGAGGTAGGGAATGAAGCTAAACGGATTGAAAATATTAAGCAAAAAAAAGAATTTAGAAATTCTTAACAAATGAAATCAGGAGTCACCTTCTCCAGGCGCTGAAGAAGAGCAGTTTTGAATTGGCGAACACCACGCCCACTTGATTGGGGATCTAGTCTGTGAGCTAGTTCAAAGGCATAAAACCGACCTAATGACAATAAAGACATGAGCATTTGATAAAGAACATTCACATCAAAGTTCAGAAAGCATATCATTGCAACAGAGTAGTTTCAGATACAAAGAAAGTAAACACAAAATAATTTGTTTTGGTTGCAAACACACAATAATTTAATAGATGTGACAAATTAAGAGCTATATGAAGAGCACTTACCTGATGACTTACCAGTATAAAGGAAAGAAGCAATGAAGTTCAGATATCAAGTAGTTTTGATTCTTTGTGAGTTGTTAAAGAACCAGAAATTACCAATTATTACCATTTGATGCATGTAATAAATTTTAAAGAATTGAGAAAAACACAATGCGTTCTAGTATTATACAAATAAAATTAAGCATTCATGATTCCTGCAAAGACTGGTCTGGAATATAACAATTTCCTACCCCCCCAAAACTAAATTTTTCAATGATCTATAAAACACAAGACCATTTTACCCTTGGGATTGAGAACATTTCCAATCAAACCAAGAATCTGATTAGTCAATTCATCAATGAGAGCTTTGAACAACATTTGTTTTGATTTCTCAATGATTATTAGCAACATGTAGAATCTTCTGAAAACTTAGCTTCTATTGGACTTCGACTTTTGCATATCCTTATAAAACATGAATTTATTCTGCAGTTATCTAACCAAACTTGTCAAATAACATACACCTTACAAAGTACACACACAGCAGCAACTTACAGAGATAAGCAACTCTTTTATTGCTAGCTTCTACTTCATTAGCGACACGGAGGATGGGAGCTATCTCAACAAGTGAGGAAGGCACCACTTCACTGTCCAAGATCGGGTCAGCTCCTAAATTCCCAGCAGTCTGAGTCCGCAGTATCCGCCTTTGCGGAGGCAGATCAGACCCCCTTCTATAAGACATCTTGATACCTCAATTTATCAATCTATATCACTTCTAGTTGTTACCACTCCTGTAAGAAGGGAAAAGGTGAAACATTAAATTAAATAGCAAATACCTTCAGGGAAAAAAAAAGATGAAAATTATAGGAAATGATGGCAAATCAGAAAACTGACCCTTCACAATTCTGTTATAATAATAATCACTTTTCAATAATTGGAAAGGCAAACGCATATTAAGCTTGCTTATTTGGCATAGCCAGAGATCAAAAAAAATTCTTTCATCTCTACCCCTTCTCTCTCGCTATCCCTCTGTGCGTGAGATATTAAGATTGAAGGGAGCAAAAGATGCAAGGTTGAATGTGATTCTTATGATCCTTCATATAGAGAAAATTATATTCCATTTGCAGTGAAAAGTTGAAAATCCATGAAACCCCATATAAACTACATCCAAATGAATTGCAGAAAGGAAACCAGTATGGAAAGAAAATTCCCCAAAACGACCAGTTCATCAGTAATAAACACAAGTAAAACAAACTTTCCAAATTCAAAACTTAAAAGAAAAACCAAAACCCCAATTGCAAGAAAGCGCCAAGAAACACACCTCAAAAGGCCATGGATGAAACTCTGCCACAGAGGCAGTGATATCTTCGCTGCAAGCCACACTAATCAAGCAAGAAAATTTCTTCAGTTTTCCCACTATCTCTGAGCAACCCAACATGCAAAACAGCAAAAAGGATACAATTTTACATGAATCATGCTGTGGACAACTAAGCATGTGGGAGAGAGTGTGAAATTGTGAAAAGGATCAAGATTACCTCTTAAATTATTAAGGTTGATATATAAAAAAGGAAAACTCAAAGGGGGGTCTCTGCAATCAGCACAAGTCCAAGTGACAATAAAATAAGATTAAAAGAAAGCTTCTTTACAAGAAAGTGAAAGGGAAAAAAAACACAGTTAAGAAGGTTACATGGTTGTTAGATAGTGTGAGAGACAGAGAAAGTGAAAGAGTAGTTGAAAATCCATGAAACCACATATAAACTACATCCAAATGAATTGCAGAAAGGAACCAGTATGGAAGGAAAATTCCCCAAAACAATCGGTTCATCAGTAATAAACACAAGTAAAACAAACTTTTCCAAATTCAAAACTTGAAAGAAAAACCAAAACCCCAATAGCAAGAAAGCGCCAAGAAACACACCTCAAAAGGCCATGGATGAAACTCTGCCACAGAGGCAGTGATATCTTCGCTTCTGCAAGACACACTAATCAAGCAAGAAAATTTCTTCAGTTTTCCCACTATCTCTGAGCAACCCAACATGCAGAACAGCAAAAAGGATCAACTTTTACATGAATCATGCTGTGGACAACTAAGCATGTGGGAGAGAGTGTGAAATTGTGAAAAGGATCAAGATTACCTCTTAAATTATTAAGGTTGATATATAAAAAAGGAAAACTCAAAAGGGGGTCTCTGCAATCAGCACAAGTCCAAGTGACAATAAAATAAGATTAAAAGAAAGCTTCTTTACAAGAAAGTGAAAGGGAAAGAAAACACAGTTAAGAAGGTTACATGGTTGTTAGATAGTGTGAGAGACAGAGAAAGTGAAAGAGTAGTTGTAGGTGTCGTTGAGAATGAACACGGATGAGTGAGTGTAACCAACGACTCACAAAATGAGTGAAGAAAGGTATATATGGTAACTGGGAATGATGGGATGATGCCTCATGTATGTATGATATGGTTGTTTAAAGTCAATGCTCTTTAGCGGGTAAAGTTCCCCTAATCAGAGAAAGCCAGGTCAGCACTTGAGGTTCTATGTAGTTTCTACCTTTCTTAAATAAACATTATCCTTAAAACAAGGAAACTGAAATGAAAAGGTGACAAAAAAAAAGTGTCGGGGGAGCTTCTATTAATTGCATTTTAGAAAGAAATTTGAGTTTGATTTCAATGTATAGGGAATTAATCAGAAATTAGGATTGATTTTATTTTTTAAGTATTTACTGTAAAAATCAATTGAATTAATCATAAATTATCATTGATTTGATTTTAAGTATTTATTGTAAAAATAAATTGAATTAATAAGAAATTATTATTGATCTAATTTTTTAAGTATTTATTATAAAAATCAATTAACTTTGTTATTAGATAATAATATCTTTAGACTGTTATTGTATATGCTATCTATTATATTATTTTATGTTCTTATGTTTTAATGAAAATAAGGCAAAATTGATCGATGGTTGTGAATTTGTGAATGTTATTCATTTTTTGTTTTGTTTTCAATAGACAAGATAAAAAGAGAGGGAAAGGGTTAACCACTTGATCATTATCCTGTTGAAAGCATAGAATATCAGAATTATTGTCAGATTTGAATTTAATCTGATTTTGGACGGTGATTTTATCATAGCAGTCAGTCAAGATAGCTTGTTGAATGGATGTTCCTTTGGCCATCCCATCTTTTATAAATCTGTGGATCCTCTTTATACTTCTTTTTCTTATCTTTATTTTTTGTATCTTTATGCAGCTTCATGTGCTACCTTAAACCTCACCTCTAAATATTAGTGGTTTGACACATCCTTTAAAATATACAATAGTTTTTATATAATTACTAGTATCAGGTCTTCTGTCATGAGGTGAGTAAACTCAGACTCAAATAATAGGTGTGAATCATAAAAAATAAAATTCACTTAGCAAATGAAGTATTAAAAATTGGAAATCCTTTTTTCTAAAGCGCATATATATATATATATATATATAAAAGATACATAATAAATAATCCAATTTTATTTTCGATCCTAATAAACTTTTTTATTGTTATAAGTTCATCCTATATTAACTAGTGATATGATACCATAACAATTGATAGTGTTACAAAGATAAATTTATAAGATAACACATATCATCACTTAATCGATTATAGAAATTTAAAATAAAAAATAATAATATATCAAGAAATTAAAAAAAAATTATTAAGAATCCAAAATAAAATTCATTTATCATGAACCTTCAAAATATTTATAAAAAAAATTCTATATGACATGGTATCTTTCAATCTTTGTCATTTTTTTTTATGAACTTTTATTTCTTGTAAATGTGGTCACTCATGATTAAAGTATTTCGTGCTGATGTTTGTTTCCAAAAGTCAGAAAATATAATAATTTTTTTAGTTTAATGACACTTTGGAAATTAGGAACTAATTATATAATAATTAGAATTAATAAAATATGATATTCGTATAAGATTTCTTTAAATTATATATATATATATATTATTGATTTTATAATTTAAAAAGGTAAGAGGTAAAAATTGATTGTGTAATAAATAAAATTAATAGAATATAATATTCATATAAGATTTCTTTTAAAAAGAGATAAGTTATAAATTTTTTTATAATTTAAAAAAGGCATGAATAAAAATTAATTGTATAATAATTAAAATTTGATAACATATGATATTAAATAAGTTTTTCTAAAAAAAATAGCATTGTTATTGATTTGGTATATAGTTTATAAGAAATAAAATCAATCAAATATAATTTTTAGATCAGATTTTAATAATAATAATAACAATGATGATATGTGTTTTTATAGGAAAATTGGATGTCACCGATCGTGATTCTACAAATCATATAACAAGTCCAATCTAAAATCATGTTTACATGTTCCTGATTCTATAATCCATAACCACCGTATAAAGAAAGTTCTGTAAATAAAAAACATATAAAGAAAGTTTGTCTAAAAACAAAAAACAAAAACAATGACAATACAGACGTTACATCTTCCAGATGCGTACCGTGCTATACTTGTTAATAATTTATCCGTTCGTTTACTTCAACTTCAAGCATTTACTCCGAAAGTATGATGCACACCTCCTGCTTCTTCATCAATTAATAAATCATTTACTACGGACTTCAAATCTCTCATGTCATGAGACTTGACTAACTAACCAATCAAGTTTTTTTCTTTCTTAAATACTATTCAAAATACTTTTTCTTTTATTATTTAAAATATTATCAAAAATATTTTAAGAACAAAAAATAAAACAAATACTAAAACAAAAAATAAAATTTACAATAACAAACAAAAAAACAATCAATTATGCAGACAAAAAAAATATTTAAATCTTTTTATAATAATCATGTTATTAGTATGAATAGATTTTGCTTATAATTAATATCCGTCAAAAAATCTTATTAATCATTTTAATGAGATTTTCTTTTCTTAATTATATTTTTCCATCTATAACCCACCAAGTGTATTTGTTATTAAGTTAATTAGTTCATAAATTATAAGATATTCTTTTATCCAAAAATAACTCTATGAAATAATACTAAACCATTAATTTAATGTCAATACTTTTCTTTAGAAATTTAATGGTGATAAAAAAAATTGAAATTTCATGTTAATAACTAATTACTACAAAATCAGTTTTGCATACTTATTACCAAATTGTAATTATCCTTTTATTTTTATAAAAGGAAGTTGTCAGATCACATCATATATTTTAATGAATCATTAACAAATATCGATTTGTTTTATAAAATAAAAAAAACAAATATCAATTTATTTTTTCTAGTCTTTTTGTAAGAAAAAACTTTGTGATTAAAAGTCCTTTTGAGGTTGCGATAGCCTAAAATTAAAAAAAAAAAAAAAAAACACATAGGTATCAAATGTTGATATGAATTTATAAGATATTTTTCTATTAAAAAATAACTCATTAAGTAAATTAGTTCTTTCGCAATAAATTATAAGATATTTTTTATTAAAAAATAACTCAATATGAAATAAGACTAAAACATTAATTTAATGTCGATACTTTATTTTATAAATTTAATGGTGATAAAAAATTTTGAAATTTCGTGTTAATAATTAATTACACAAAATCAATTTTGCATACTTATTATCAAATTGTAATTACCCTTTTATTTTTATAAAATGAAGTTGTTGCACCAAATTATATATTTTAATGATTCATTAACAAATATCGATTTATTCTATAAAAGAAATAAAAGGAAAAACAAATATCAATTTGTTTTATCTAGTCAAGATAAAACTTTGTGATTAAAAGTCTTTTTTGGGTAGCGGTAGGGTCAGGGTAAACGCAGGTTGATAAAAGTACATCAACATCAATAATGCTAATCGATTAAGTGTTATTTTACTCAAATAATAGCATTAAATTCATTAAAGCATCTTACAAAGAAGGCTTAAGTATCAATTTGTTATCCAAATTATTTTAAATTGTTTAATTTAGTTTTTAAATTTTTAAAAGATTTAATTTGATTCTCAAATTCTTTAAAATAAATTAATTTGATTCTTAAATTTTTAAAAAGTCCAACTTAATAATTAAATTCTTAAAAATGAATCAATTTAATCTTTAAATCTTTTAAAATTTGAGAACCAAATTCAACCATTTAAAATAATTTGAAAATCAAATTGATTTACTTTTTTAAAAACTTGAGAATTAAATTAAATTTTTAAAAATTGAGAATCAAATTGATTCAGTTTTAATAACTTGAGAACTAAATTAAATTTTAAAAAATTTGAATATGAAATTAAATAATTTAAAATAATTTATGGGGACTTTTGTTTGTTTGCCGGAATCTTTTTAAGGAAACGTTGTTTGGCAAAATCTTTTTACATTTACAACAATATATTATTTAAAAATATAACATGGAAATATCATTTTTGGATATTTAAAAAAATTAATTACATTTTAATTTTAATATGTCTGGAATAGTTTTAAAATTAATTATAAAAATTCTGCTAATTTTGCAAACACCAAAGCTGTTGAAACTTTCCAAAGATTCATACGATGACTCAAACCTGTGCAAGGGAGGTTTTGGAATTGTGTTTGTCTCGTCTCGGGAGTGCACTGAGGTAAGCTAAAATTGCTTTTGTTTCTTTCTAACTAGTGTTTGACCCTTGTTATGCAAGGAGCATATATTATTACATTTGTATATATATGTATATATATATATATATATATATATATATATATATATATATATATTTTAGACTTATAAAATTATATTAGAAATTTAAATTTTAAAAAGACTTAAGTTTTGTTAACGCTAATTATGTTTTATTCTGTAATGTTGATATAAAATAATTTAACAAGTTAGGTTTTGTAACAATAATTTAAAAAGGACGCGTGTTATATGAGAAACACTTAAGTTTTGTAACAATAATTTTAGCCAATTTTATATTTTAGAGTTTGGCTTAGTAGTATAAGAGGAGAAGGAAGGAAAATGTGGTAAATTTAATCTTCCGCTAACAAAAATATTAACCATCAACAATTAAGGTAAATTGGATTAAGATTTCAAATGATTTTAAAATATTATTTTTTATAAAAAAAATCTTGTGGTATTTAATTAGAGTTTTTAAAAAATATAAATAAGTCTTGTGTTATTCAATTAAGATTTTTTAACAATAACAACAAAATTTGATATTCTTTAATTATGATTTTTTTATAACTTATAAGAAATTTTTTGGTATTTAAAAATATACAAAATTTAATAGATTGTTTTTTAAGAAATATTTTGATGAATTTTATCATATTTTTTAGAATAAAATGTTTATTAATCAATTTCACCCAAATCCTTTGAGATTTTGTTAGACTCTTTTTTTTTATTATCATATTTTATTTTCTCTTATCAAATATATTCACCCCTCTATTCTTTTCCATTTGTTTTTTAAGTTAATGTGTATATAATAAGGCTAATCATACTTTTTTTATATTAACTATGTTTTCAATCTAATGTTTCCATAACTATCAAGTTAATTTTGTTGTCTACTTAATCTTCTTATATTAAATTTTCACACTCACCACTTACTTTTACTCCATTTAAACATGTCATTTGATTTATATAATTGTAATAATAAAAAATCAACATAGGAGGACACATAATTAAAATTAAATTAGCTATTAAAAGATTAAAAAATTATATTGATTTTACTTTTTTTATCCTAATCTTATTATTATTTTTAATAACTCTTATATTTTTCAATGTGTTTTAAAAAAATTAAAAAATTCTTTCAAATCTTATAATATAAATTCATTAAAATTCAAACTATTATAAAAGTTTGGTAAACAAAATATGGTAAATCATAATATTTCAACGTAATCTTTAACATTCATAAAAAATATTATACTAAAATAATTTTTTAAAATTTTAATCCAACACAACCCTAACATCTACCGATAAAAAATATATAATAATTTAATTTATTTTTAATATTATAAATAAATTAAATTTTTATTAATTTTGCAATATTTAAAGTTTATAAGCCATAGTTTGAATATTTTAAAATACAATTATTAATTAAATTAGATGCAAACTATTTAAATTAACTAGCACTTAGAATACATTACTAGTTTAGTATCTAATGGACAGTATATATTTCCCTTTAGAAAATAACAGCACTATCTGCAAACAAAAGTTGAGAGTAACGACATCACAAGTTCACAACGTGTCTGCATCTATGTTTTTATTTCTCCACAGGCAACTGGAATGCGTTTGAGAAGCAAGTTTTGCTGAACAAACGCTGCCTTAATTTGGGCATGTCTGCAGCGGCGCGTTTGGGTAGAAGAGTAGGCACAACAGCAAAGGAAGAACTGAGAAGAAACAAAGGAGCATGGCGCGATCCTCTTCCGGCCGCCGCTTCTCGCGCAATCGCGGAGAGAATCCCGTTGGCGGATCTCGTTGTCCAAGTCAGAGACGCAAGGGTCTGTTTGTTATGCATTTTAACGAATCACCATTCATTCCCTTTTGTTTCTTTCACTTGTTTATTTTCACTTATTTCACCTATTGTTTTCGTTTTCAGATTCCTTTGTCCTCTGAATGTGAGATACTCAGAAACTACCCTCCTTCCCTGAAACAAATCGTAGCGCTCAACAAAATGGACCTCGTGGGCACATCGAATGTGAAGGTGTGGGGGCTTCTTCTCGCTTTATTCTTTTTTCTTTTACCATTTTTAAGCTTTCTGGAATTTTCATATACATGTGAAAGACATCAAAGGTCGGTCCTGTTGATAAGGAATGAAGTCATATCTCGAAAGTCACTTAAAACTTTTTTATTCACCAAAAAAAAAAATACAAGTGAAAGATTGAGTGTTTTTGTGAATATTTAATTAAGTCCCTAAACTGAAAAATATTGTTATTAGGTCCTTGATTTTTTTACTATTTTCGAAACTGGGGTTCCTGAAAGTAGTTTATGGGGGCTTCAAATGTAATCGTTCTATTAACTTCTTTTTTTTTTTTTTTTGATCAGCAAAGGATAATATATATATTGAATAAGTACCAGAGGTACCAAAAGTTACAAATTACAGTTTTGTGCCACAGATAATAGGATCCGCAGCATACTTTGTATAGTATGACTATGAATCAGTTTCAGTCTACATGTGGAAGACTGATGTGTAGGATTAGTCTATTAGCCTATCCAACATTACTGAATGAAAGCTATGCTAAGATTGCTAGACCACTGATTGTAATGGGTGATGAAATCCTTCTCCAAAGTACTGAGCCATGTCCATAATAAGAAAAGCGCATCATCCACCATTTTGTTGGCATTAAAGGATTCATTTGAGAAAATGATGCTATTTCTGTGCTTCCATATAGTCCATGTCAATGCTAGCCACCACCACTTCCATCTGTTAGGTCGTATACCTTCTGCCACTGCAATAACATAAAATAAATAATGCATGCATTGAGTGTAAAGGTCTTTTAAACTATCATCCAATCACAAATTGTAATATATGATAAGTTTGTTGACATGGGTGATTTTGGAATGTGATTACTGATTAGCAGTCTATTTGTTGCAAATCATGGTAACAGAGAAATTTGAGAGAAAGTAGGGAGAGTAGAAAAAGAAATTAGATGAGAAAAGTTGTGTGTAAACAATATAGTTATGGGCTTCTACAGAGAAGCTCTTGAGGGAGCTAAGCTAACTAGAGTAATCAACAATGCCTGGTTGGCTAGCTTCGTAACCAAATTAGGAACTAACTGATAAATGATTTTAACAAATTCACTTATGGAATTTAACCAAACTTGACCAAATAACCATGTCGGGTGATGAGAGAAATTGTATTCCTTTTAGATTTATTATTTAATGTTTTTTTAAAATAATAATAAATGCTTTGTGAATAGGCATGGATGGGATATTTTAGGGAAAGGAACTGCATATCTTGTGGGGTCAATGCTCATAACAAGGAGAACATCAAACAGGTAAACTGTATGTTCCCTCTAAAGAGCCTCAGGAAGGAATGATCTTATTTTAAATATCATGATGTTTGGCCTTGTCTATAAATTGTTAAATGGCATGGAACCAAGTAACTAACTTTGAATCTTACTGTTGTTGTCGTTCTGTGTACATGTTCAAATTGATTTGAATTAATTTTTAGCTCACATTTGATATCACTTAAATATAAGGAATTTATATACGTCTGTAAGATGCATATGCAGTTTTGTCTGAAGCTCGCATCAATAGTAGTGAGAATTTTTGTAACTATTTTAAGCACAACCTATCAGTTAGAGATTCTGAAAAATGTTAGTATTATATTGCTTCTATTCCTTTTGGCTTTTTCACATTTTTTGTTTCTTTTTTCTTCCTTTCTTTTTTGTTTCTTCTATTGTTTTCCTTTGCTTTGTTTCTCTGGGCAATGTATCTTTTAATCTATGAAAATAAGATCTAAGCAAATGATTTGACTTGTGAGCTTTTATATTTGGTATTGGATGTCCTGGTTGCGAAGTATTTTTGTAGTAAAATTAGACAAAAGTTTTGTTCCCTATGAACTAGAAAAGTAAAAGGTTTTCCACGAAATAAGACAACAACAATAATCTGCACTGTTATATTGAGTTTTTTATTTTTTATTTCATTATGATTTTGTAATTGTTCATGAACATTGAACGGATTTTCTAATTCAGTTGTTGCTTTTAGATAGCTTCTTAGCCTTATACAACGCCGGGTGAGTGAATTGAAGGGAGCTGATCAATGTGACAATAATTATACCGCTACAGTCATGTTAGTTGGGATTCCAAATGTTGGAAAGTCGGCACTTGTCAATGCTTTGCATCAAGTGGGGAGAATCAGTGCAGCAGGTATTCAAATTATTATTACAATTCTAATGAAACAGGCTAAATGACATGCTCAAGTTTTGAGCAACACCTTATAATATTTTTTCTTGTTCAATTTTTATTTTTTAGAAAAAGGAAAGTTAAAGCATGCAACTGTGAGTCCAGAGCCAGGGGAGACTAAAGACATACGAAGTTTTAAGGTTAGCCCTTTGTTTTCTTTATATATTAGTATATAGTTTTGGTAGGAAAAAATATTTATGGCCCACCAAATTTTCATGTTTCCTTAATGTGGACTATCAGTTTTATAATTTTGATGTTGTGCTGAAGGATACCAGAACTCTTAATTAGCCCCTAATATGATTTTGGAAAATCATATTCTCATTCTCCTTTTGGTTATTCTGTTTTTTCTTAATAATCTCCTTTATTTGGCTTAATTAAACATTTGACCATCATGTTGAACAGAACAAGACTTGATCAATGATAGTTTTAACTCTTGGTAGGTGCTTGGTGCATAAGACATGCTCCATCTAGGCATCTTACATTACCATTTATCAGATATCTAATATGCTGGTGAAAGATGCTCATGTTTGGTAAGCTGGTAAGATTCTTCTATTAAGAGAAGAAATTTCACTAGAGAATTGACAGAAAAAAAAGAAGCAGGGGACGGAATATCCACTTAAACCACCCAACACAAGATCTAGAATGCGTATACTGAAAATTATCAATTGTACAAAACTAACTAATCACTTTGTATGTCAAACCAAGAAAACACTAGTATACTACCAGAATACTTTTTTTTCATAGATTGCCAACTTTACCCATTTGTCATGCATGTTTTGGAATGTATGCTGGATTTTAATTGGAATACATTGAATACACACATTTGTGCATGATAAAAAAAAAATAGTTGGGAATGTAAGTTGCCAGTGTACTAATCATCTCCTAGGTATTCCAACATGCAAATTATTTTTAGCCAAATGCTGTATACTTTTAAGAATATACTTTAAAATAAAGTATATATTTTTTTTTGGCATGGTTGCTATTTCATTTAATCAGATTACTCGCACCTTGGAAAAACAGTTTTGAACGGGAGAAGTTTCCAGTTGAAGAAAATAGTTATTTATTTAAATGTTTAGACAAGGCTGATGTCCATTGTGTACTTTGTTAGCCTATCTATGCTACTATGATCTCCATACTATCTTTCCCTATTGTGCTTCCTGTCCACATATTTGTGTATTAGTGCATCCTTTGTGCTTTTCTCACTTTTGAAACTTCTGCTTTCTATTCAGATTGGTAGCCATCCCAATATCTATGTGTTAGACACTCCAGCTATTTTATCTCCCAAGGTTCCTAATGTTGATATTTTATCTAAATTAATTTTAACAGGTATGTTTAATTGGCTATCTTTTTCCTTTGATTTGTTTTTTTTTCATAGCTTAAATGAATGTTATTGAAACCTTGGCATAAAATTTGTTATTTGTTTGAAACAGAAGACAAAATTAGTTAGCAATCAACAATGAACCAATTGTTTTTATTTCCTTAGGTGGCAGTTTAAGTATCTTGCATCAATCATATAATGAGGAGGAAATAGAGGGTGATGTAAATCATAAGATTCAAACAAGGTGGATGAGATGGAAGAATGCTTAAGGTGTCATTTGTTATAGAAAAGCATCACTCAAGCTTAAGGAAAATTTCACCACTCAAATATAAGACCTAGAATGTTGGGTGGTCAAGAGCCAACAAGAAAATAAACTTAATACCACAAATATGAAAATATTACGGTGGATTTGGAGACACACAAGACAAGAGAAAATTGGGGTAGCATCTAATTCCTAAAAGATGGTAGAATCATGCCTTCAATAGTTTGGGCATGTGTGGAGACAACTTGTAGAAGTCCTAGTAAAATGAATTGATCAAATGGGCGGTAGTCCAACAGTTAGCAGTAGAGGAGGCCAAGAAAAGTTTTAAGTCAAACCAATAAGGATTTAGATATAAATGGCATGTCATTGCACGTGATATATCATGGGACATTATGACATCATTTGATCCATGCAATTGGTAAGTTCTAGAAGGAGTATTTTGTGATGGTTGTCAATGAAGTAATTATAGAAAAGGAGGCTAAACTTTTGTGATCATTGTGATGCTCACATTTTTATGGGTGTCTCTGTACCTCCTAAACTTGTTCTGTTCATGGATGTCTCTGTACCTCATAACTTCCAAGTGAACCAAAGAACAAAAACAATTTTCATAAAGGGAAATATGTTGTTAAAACTTTCAGATAATCTCTTCTTATTCTTGACTTCTTGTTTTTCTGGTTCATACCTTCATTTTAATCTTCATTCAGGAGCAATTGGGGATTGTTTAGTCAGGAGAAAAGAAGTTGCTCAACATTTTCTAGCTATTCACAACTCTAGTGAGCAATACAAGAAATGGGCAAAATTGTCTATGAAGGATAATGATAGATTATTCCTTAACGGGACAACAGAACAGTTGACTAGCTCTGGGTTGCATATGAAGCATAAAAACCAAATCCCTACAGATCACACACAGGTATCTGTAATTTATTTTGTGCATTATCTTAAAGCTCGTCTAATGTTTTTTAGTGTGTGGTTAAAAAATATTAATTGTATTCTCATAAAAATAACACAGCAAGAAAAAGAACGAAAGGACAATGAAAGAATTGAACCCAAACAAATGGACTGGTTCCCAGTTAAAATATGTAACTACAAAAATTTGGAAACTAATAAAGGAGCCAAAATTTTTAAAGAAATTGTTTGCATTTCTTTGGAAGTTGACTTGCATTGCTATTGGAGCACCAGTGAAGAATCAGTCAGCATGAGGATTTTCAGTTTGACGATAGGCATTGAAATGTCGAGTTGGATGACAGTTCCATATGTGCATTTATTTTCTTCATTTCCCATGATTCGTGTGATTGATGAAGACTGGTTAAAACAAATCGCATAGTTGATCAGTGTCTTTGCTCTTTTATTCTTTAAAAGTTCGGATGCATTTTAACTTTTGGTTTCACAGGACTGCGTAGTGCAGGATGTTCGACGAACACTGTTTGAAACAATTTCATCATTCGAAGGTGATGTGAGATGTGAAGACGAAATGGAAGCACTTATTGCAAGGCAGTTTACTGCCTTGCAGGAAGCTTTCCATGTTTCAATTGAATCTGAAGAAGATGATGCTCATGACAAGGTTGCTGGGAAGTTGCTTAATCTTTTCCGTACTGGTCGTCTTGGACATTATATTTTAGATAATCTTCCCGGATATATTCAATGATCATTGTTGTCCAATTGATACTAGTACTTCCATGGAGGTGGTTTTTGTGACAAGTCATTGCTTGCCTTTTTATTGTATCTGTCTGCTAGTTTTTTGTAACCTTTTTAGGTTGACCCAGTTAGGAATAATGAAGTGTATATTAATATCAGAATCGCATATATATATATATATATATATATATATATATATATATATATATATATATATATATATATATATATATATATGTGTGTGTGTGTGTGTGTGTGGAAGAGAATAGATATTTTATCTCAAAGTTTTAGATCTTGAAAAAATATTAAGAAAAATTATCATGAATTCAGTGTAATTTTTTTTACATATTATCAAATTACAACTCATCATATTAATATTTAAAATAATTATCTTAAAATAATTTAAACGATAATTTATGATTGAATGACATTGTCAGTACTTAAACATTAAATTTGCATATTAAATAATCTTTATATTTTTGGCTAAAATAATGATCCTTTAACTTTTAAAAGTTCTAAAATGATCCTCTTATATAATTCATGATAAGTTTGTCCTTTCGAAAAATTGATCATTTTTTATATTTGAACACGATTTTGAACATTTTTTTATTGATTTAAGATGTAAAATTTGTCTTATTAAATTTATTTACATGAAAAAAATGAAAATCAATTAATGTAAAGACAAAAAAGGCATAAATGAGATAAAAAATACATAAAAAGTAAGTCTCATATCCAACAAAAGACATAAAAATATAATGTCATATTTTTTCTTATTATTCACTAGACTCATTTTTCATACAATTTTTACTGCATGTATGATCTTTTTGTTTCAAACATTTGTTGGTTCTTATAATTTTTATGTAGATAAATCTAATGAAATAAATTTCACGTCTTGAATCCATTAGAAAAAAGTTCAAAATCATGTTCTAAAATAAAAAAATAATTAATTATTCAAAAAGACTAATTTGCCACAAATCAAATAAGAGGGCCATTTTAGTACTTTTAAAAGTTAGAGACCAATTTTGAACCACAAAATCAGGTAAAATTCCCAATTCTTGACACCTAACTAGATTATTTTGGGTTCATTTATTTTATAATTGATTTATTCTGTTAACCCAACTTAACCTAATATTTCAAACTTGGGTTGGGATGCTATAATAAGACTGAGTTTTTGTTTAATCTATAGCTACGAAATATTTGGAGTACTTGAATCAGTAACAATACACAATGGAGCTACAATAGCTAGCAATGGAGTTCGCTGTTTTTGAAAAGCCTAAGCAACTCAGTAACTTTAGCCGAAATACAAAAAAAAAAAAAAAAAAAGTTGGGAGTTGGAATATGTGTGGATTATAGGGACTGAACAAGATGACAGTGAGAAGAAGCCATTTCCTTATTCCACTAGCAGAAGATTTATTAGATGAATTGGAGCATGCTAGTGTTTTCAAGCTTAAGATCTTAAACAGGGATACCACCAGATTCAGATCAGAACAGAAGACACAGTCAATTGTTTTCTATTCTGTGACACCCCGAGACACAAATCTTAAACTAAAGGTCTAATTAAGAAAATTAAGTTCATTAGTTTAGGAAAACAATAATTAAACTTTTTGAAAAGACTGAATTAGAAATATCAAAATCTGACACATGTCATAGTATGGGCTGATAGCAAGTCTAAAAGACACCCATGTTAATATGCACACAAAGTAAGCGCAAATATATGTTAACTTTAGTTACCCAAAATAAAAGGAGGGTTACCATAAGCTCTCCCAGAACAAATATATTAGGCTTTGCCAATTCCTCAGGGCTCAGGTTTTTTATCCTGCTTTTGGCTCACTTCAGAATTTTTACCACTCAAATATACTATCAAGTCCAAATGCATAAAAAGAAAACTATGACCAAGAGCACAAGGACTAGTGCAGTGGCTTAAAATACAAACAAACATTACAATAAAATTTATTTTGGAGCAGGTACATTAACTATTAAACTTATCAGCCACGTTATAATGGACCAAATGCTCCAACAAACAACAAAAAGGACAAAGAATCCAGCCAGAATAGTAAGGAGAGGAGGTCCTTGAGCAGCATTGCTAGTTTCATTTACATCTGATCCTTCTGTGGGTGATTTTTCACCTACAGAGTTGGGATTTGTTGCAAAAACAGTCACCAGCCTCTGATTCACTATCAATCTACTAAAACCTTTGCACCTGGACACAACCAAAAGCAGAAGATACACAGCCTGATCTCATATTACTACAAATAAGATAAAGTATTTGTGATTAAAAAAGGATGCAAGTAACAACTATGTACAATACACACACTATCATTCATTCGAGTAACATGTTGGAATTGAAGAGGGCAGATGTATTTCATTTTAGATAACATTTCTCATACTTTTGAAATTTTAAAAATAAGAGGAATGGAAAGCAGAATTAACAAGTAACCTTCCTATCATTCATTGTTAGTTTTTATAAATACTTTTATCATTCTCTGAATTTAAAAATGAAAATTAACCCTATCCTCCATTCCCCTCCAAGCATAGCCACCCATGTGCAACTAAGGTCCATTTTCTTTTAATCCATAGGAATCAAAGACAGGTACCAAGGGTTTACAAAAACTCATACATCCTGATCAACCAGTTGAGCTAAACTTCCTTGGAAACTAAGGTCCATTTTGAAAAGTTTATTTACAACTTAACTAATTTAGATTTATCATATGAGTAGTGACATAAGCACTTGTGTACGGGTTTTTAAGAGCTTATGAAAATTTTCAACTTATTTTAAAACTCTCCAGTTAGTTTTTGAAATCAACTTAGATTATACAAATAACTTATATATAAGTGCTTATATACTATGTATTTATTCAATAACTTCAAAGTTCAAAAGCCTCCAGTTGTTTAACAAACAAACACTAGGATAAATGAGAAACCTTTTTTAAAAAAAAATAAGAAAAAGATTTTAAAAAAATTAAGCAAACAAAAGTCCTAGATTCTACAATTTGTCCAATGAAAATTGAAGAATGATGAATCCAAGCCTTTACACTTATTTATTTACCATCAGACCCACAATTTTTATCATTGCAAAACAACAAAATTTAAAGAAAAAACTTAATTCAATTCCTTAAGAGCTTTTGATACTGTTCTCTAATCAAAATTGGGATTTCACCTAGCTAATTTGCATAATAATGGTTTACATTAAAAATCAATGTAGGTTATTGAGGTAAAACTCCAATTCTGATCCAAGAATAACACTAAAAACATCTAAGAAACTGCATCTAAGTTTTATCCAAACTTTAAATTAAAAAAAGCAAGGTTTATTATAACGATTTAAACCAACAATTCTGCTAGTTCAGCACACCACAAAAACAAACACTGGTATCCACCACGATATAGATTTTGAAATTAAAATATAAAATCAGTAAAAAGTGATGAGAATTTTGAAACCCAGCAAACGAGCAAATACAAAAATAAAAATGTACAGAAAAATACAGAACTAAGATGTAAAAATTAAGAGCAAATAAATATAAAAATGAAAAAACGAAAAAAGTGTGAACCTGATGGTAGAAGACGAGGGAGAGAATTTTGGAGCAGCAATAGAGAGAAATTGAGGTGGTGAAGGAAACCCTAGTGTGAGGTGTGGCTGTGGTGCTGCGTGTGAGAATCTCAGATACGCCATATCACTGTCTCAGTCTCTCAGACACCCGCAAACAAAGGACCATGAAATTCAATAAATAATAATATCTATCATATTTATTTCCAAGGTTCTTTTTTATCTGTTAATTCATTAATCATTGTATTCTTTTTATATGATTTTTTTTATGCTTATAAGAATTTAATTTGAATTTATTGATAGTATATTTTTTTTACACGGTCAATTAGTAATAAATTGTCATTTAAGTTAAGACTATTTAATTTTATAATAATTATTTACAAATTACATCTAAAATCATTTTAATTGATTGATAAATTAAACATTTATATTTTCAGAAACATCCTTAAATGAAAAAAAATCTGGATTAAATGAGTTATTAAAGTAACAACAACGGGAGTAAAGTGATTGCATCGGGTGCAAATCTCAAATAAGCCCTCTGGGAAAATGAATAAAGAAAATTGTTAATCAAAGTCTGTTTAGCAGATAATAAATCTATTTTTGATTTTCTCTGTTCTCATAAATAGAGAGGAAAAATATATTCTTTTTCATTACTTATAACTATATACAATAAAAAAAAAGAATATTTTGGTGTACATAAGTTTATACGTATTTTATTCCTATAAGTAAATACTTTCATATGTTACTAGTATTTTATTTCTATAATTACATAATATCTATTTGTGTTAAATATTTTGATGAAAAATTTTGTCCTCCACAATTGTTCTACCTGGCTTGAAATAAAAGAAGAAATGGAAAAAAAAAAAAAACTCACCTACACTTTCTGAAGAACTCAAGAACACTAATCTCAACTGAAACAAAGAACAAATAATATAGAAAGGTATTTTCAACATAAATATATTTTATAAAAACTAACACGAACAAAACAAGAACAGAACATACAGGTAGGTGTTTGTAAATTAAAAACAGCAACAGAAACAAAGAAAAACGTTTTGATAAAGAGATCTGATATGCAACCATATGTTTAAAGATTTTCCTGTCCCCTTTGCACCATCAAAAAGTCGAGGTGTTGTATTTGCACAATTTAAAGTCTTCAATGTTATCAACATTTACATTTTTCTAGATAAATTTGTTGATTTTTTTAATAATTATCTTAAAAATTATATCAATCGATTGAATGGGAGACTGTGTATGACCATTAAAAAACTCTTTTTTTGTTGTCAAAAAAAGGTGATTTGATCTTTCTATTCTATAATTGCTATGCATGGCAGAAAATGCTCCCATTAGTTGGCTCGCGTATTATATTTTCAATCACCTTGATTATCCAAACATACATTCTCAGATCATTTTCTCCTGAATTTCTAGTTTTCTTGCAGCCATTGGTAAAGGAAAACGTTCTACAGCAAGCATCACTAAATAAAAAGAACAAGGCATCTTTTTTTGGTGGTGTTGGGGGGTAACATCTAAAACCACATTTTGAACGTACGTAAAAACAGAAACCCAGCTTCTATATTCTAAACAAAAACAATTGCCGCATCTATAAACTATTCCAAAGATTGCTACATAAGGATTCCTGACTTACTGATTAAGAAACCTTGGCTTGTTTACAATTTTTTCCAATATTATGTTATTAGTAAGGCTACTTTTCACATGTTAAGCCCTCACAAAACTTGTCCTTGTTAATCTTCTTGCTTGTTGCTTCAGACGGTCCCTCTTGCATTTCCATCTTGCAGATTTACAATATATATGGTTGATTTCCTCAACTAGCAAAGTTGACTTCCCTAAGAAGTTTAACTATGTACTTTATTGGCGGAGAAAGAGGGTTTCATTTGGAAGAATTGGGACCACTGAAACTTAGGGAGATATTCACATCAAACATCTGGGGAAAGTGAAAATTGTAATGGATGCTAAAGAAACCAAGATGTCAAGTAACAATTGAATAAGTTGAAGTTGTTATGGGATATAGATGATCGAAGAATCCGAATTACCAGAAAATGTAAAGGAGATTCTTGAAGTGCTTCAACCTGATACCCGAAAACTTGAGAGTCTAAAGGTGGTAGGATATAAAAAGGTACTCATTTTTCACAATGGATGTCTAGTCCTTCTCTTAAATATTTAACTCATTTAAGGTTGGAGAATTGCGAAAGGTGTTTACAACTTCCATTGTTGGAGAAACCGTCTTCTTTAAAGAATCTAAACATATCTAAGATGATTAATATAAAATACATATATGATGAGTGCTATGATGTTGGAGTGGTTTTTGTGGCTCTAGAAATTTTGTCCATCTACAGTTAGCCAAACCTAATAAGGTTATCTAGGGAAGATGGGGAAAACATCTTCCCATACCTTTATTTGCCTTGGATTGTTGCATGTCCTAATTTTTTACCAGAAAAAGTCTTGGTGCAAGGGTTGCACTCTCTCAAGACATATTGTGGAAAGTGATAAGTTCAATGTGTCGGCAGGTTTTTAATGCTTGACTCGTCTTATGTATTTGCATATTGGCAACCAAAGAGAGGTGGAAGGTTTGCATGAGGCTTTATAATATATGATTACACTAAACATGTTAAATTTATGGGATCTTCGAAACCTAGAATCCTTGCCTGAATGCTTTGGAAACCTTTCCTTGCTTCGCCACTTGACTATTTCTTACTGTTCCAAGTTGAGGTGTGTTCCATAAAGCCTAAGCCTTAGCAATCTGGAATATTTGTTTATATATGGTTGCCTTGAGTTAGAGAAGCATGTAAAAAGGAAACGGGAGAAGACTAGCCAAAAATATAGCTCACATTCGAGAAATTTATGTGAACGGTCGTTTAATATATATTATTGGTGTGCAGGTAGATTCTAGATCTTATTCTTTCCTCAATATAAATATATATATATATATATATATATATATATATATATATATATATATATATATGTAATTATTGAAATTGAAAGAAAACAATGATAATAATTATTCGGTCAAGACCATGTTACAAAGGTTACAAAGAGTATACACATATTCTAATGGTCAAATACATAAAATAGGAAACATAATTATGTAGTTAATGATGATATATTTGGTTTGATCCTTTGAATAAAGCTATGCATTTAATAAGATTTTCTTCCAAAGATTTAGAATCATTCCATAATTCTTTGCTTGATTTGTTGCATGATTCTTGTCACAAATAACGTTCGTTCCTAATATTAGATTTCTTTCTCTTTTATTGCTCAAGTAATCAAAACTTAATAATCACTCTGTATGTCTCAATTAAGAATTCAAAATACTTTTTTCATGGAATAGTTTAAATCGCTATATTTCACGTGTTTTCTACTCACTAGCTTCTCCATAACATCATATCAGTGGTGTTTGAAGCGCCCAACGTTGTTTAATAAGGGAGACAGATTTGGGGAATATTTCATTAATTCTGTGTAGATTTCAGATTTTCATTTGTTGTACTGCACAATTTGTTTTATTCTGAAGCTGAAAATTGCATTCTTCCTTGTGAGCTGTAGTATCTTGGGACTTGGATATCACCAATTGGATGATTTGTGCAGGTCGTGTTTGAAGATTTGTGTGTCTTCCTTTAAATTAAGTTTACAGTGAACTCTAATTTAAGCTTTGACTAACATGTTGCTGTATAATGTTCAAATATTCGTATTGTTTGCTCCTTTGTTTTTTTTTACCTCCTACACTGTTTTTATCAATGTATCAAAAAGTAGATTTGTATGATTTACTTCTGTATTTATTTGAACTCTCGTGTCTTCCAATCAATGTATTTAAAACTGTATATATATTGAAGTTTGTAAACAACTTATAGGAGCTTTGGGACATGCAAAAAAGTGGCATTGTTTGATCCTCACAGATGTGTAATTCCTAGGCCTTAGTATTAACATATTTACACACTTGCAACTGGAAGCAGCCTTATTTCAATATTAGCTAAAGGAGAACACCGAGAAATTAATATAATTAATATCTTAGATTTAATTATATTTTTGAAACTTTGATTTTTAATTATGTTAAATAATATTATTTAATTCATGTAACGGACCTCACCTAGTAAGATAAAGTTTTATTGTTATTGTATTGTATCTTACGTACAATTGGAGTTCATCTTGCTAATTAGACATTTTTTTCCTTTCTCCTATCTTCCATGAACAACTTAAAATGCATGTATATGCAAACTAATTATATAGCAAAAGAAAACAAAACAGGGAAGAACAACAAAAGAATATTCCTGAGACTCTGAGCCGAAGAAAAAGTTCTTAACTCCAATGACATTGAGCATACGGGAAGCCAAAACTCCTACCATTGCCCCAAATGTCTTCTTATTTGTTATATTTTTTGGGGAACTCATGCTTTAGATACTGAGATCCAAGATTTTAATGCAATGCACCTTTGATACAACATGTTGCATATATCTCTGGGCATAATCAAAAGGCATGTAAGAAGACCAATATTACTGTTGTCAAAAGTCTTGCTGAGGATCCAAAATAAATCAGCAGCAAGGAACCTCCATAGGACAGTAGCATCGACTCTCCCTCACAGGCTATTGAATAAACAATAACAGGTTTGCGTCTATTCTATTTATTTACTATATATTACCATTAATAAAAGAATGTCATTGCTGCAGCATGTCATGTTTTGGTGGTTTCATTTCCTGCTCATGGTAATCATGTCTTGGCAGATTGTCATACTATAACCATCTCTCACTATTAGAATCTGAAGCTGGGACTTCATCTTTCAATAAAATCTTAGACTGGGATACTAAGCCTGAGAGCCTAAGGGGCAAAACGAGATATATATGAATTTCATCGATTAATTTTTTTTTAATCAAGAGTGTTAGCAACATTATCTAACTCCAGCACACTCTTTCCATTGATTAAAATTCATGTACACCCCACTGATTTAAGAATGCGACTAACATAATTGGTGAGACTTACATAAATTTCACCCAATGAAATATCAAAAGTATTAAAGATTTTTTTTATTGAATGCAGAAAACATCTAATCAAGAGTTAGTGACATATCACTAGAAATACTGAAATTTATTTAAAAGAACCTCCGATAGATGTAACCATCAAAGAATACAGTGCCAACATTTTTTTTCTTGTGAGAATGTTACATTTATCCACGGGCCGCAAGACACGGTAAATAAATGTTATCGATCATTAGTCTAAGGGAGTAATTCCGAATTTAGAAAGAATACAAGGGGATGATAAACCCCAAAACAATAATGCCTTTATTCTTATGTTCCCTCAAACCTAATTTATGCAGTTCAGAAAAAGTGGGAAAGACCACTGTGAGGGTGAAAAACCACCCTTTACCTAAATACCAAAATCTTCTGAAATAGAAACCATGGGGGAGGGTAGTGAATATTCCTCATTACAATGGTACCAAATTTTCAACTCAACACCACCACACATCTACCGCAGTGTGTATTTTAGAAATTATTAACAGAAATGGTGCCTTAAATTTCAGGATGATTTGGCGACCAATTGCTCGAGCTTCTCCAGTGTTACACTTTTCGGCCTTTCGAGTGGCATTCCAAGAGCCCTGTCCCATATCAACTGAAATCCACCAAAAGAGAAATGTTAACCCAAGGTAACAAAAAGAGAAGGCTGTTTCTTCCAGCACCCTATAATTTCACCTAAACCCCTCTTAAATTCCGGATTAGGCAATCCAGAATGTAAAACCCTGATTCTGGTTTAACTTTTCCATAATAAAAGGTGGCACCCCTTGTAAAATTCCGGATTATTATTAATCCAGAATGTAAAACTTTCATTCTGGACTAACCTTTCCGTAATGAAAAGGGGTGTAATGTGAGATTTATAGGGTGCAGGAAGAAACAGTCAAAAAGGGAAGTGTTAACAAGGAAACAGTGAGGCATAACAAACCTGAGGGCCAACTCCAAAGCTCCTTGATACACCAAAGAGAACAGTATAATAGCTGTCCACAATATTAATAGATCATTAGATTAGATTCACCCTAAAAAATAATTGCAAAATGAAAACTATTTCAAGTGGAACAAGTGAGAGAAGTAACCCCATACTTTTCCTCAGTTAGACCATAATAGTTCAGTAGCACTCCACTGTGAGCATCAACATTAGGCCATGGATTTTTAACCTACACCATTTAAAACTCAAGTTCAGTCGTATCAGGAATAAATTACAACTAATAGCAAGAGAGCAATGAGTACATCTGTTATCCGGTTTAATGTGTATGAAAGACTCAATAGAAAACATCATGAGGTAAAACATCTAGGTGCAAATCATTAAAACAAAACAAAATAAAAATATAAAGCAAACATAACCAAATTAGAATGTGAAGGACCAGATCCACATTTTTGTTTCTTTTGAATTAAAATTAAAATGCTTTACAAGTGAAATTCACAATGGTTTGTATAGATGATTGATGTCGTTAAATTAAAAAAAAAAAACTATAGTAACTCAAAAGAACTAGAAATTCATTATCTAATGAGAAATGTGAGTATCACTCTTTTCAATACGCTAAGGGAGTTATATGCAGGTCCCATTAAACAGAGTCAACTCTGGTTATTTTCTGAAATCTACTAGAAGTTGAAGTTTACCAAACAATAGAGTGCACCAAATACTATATTGCTAGCATTTCTCTATTCTAACATCAAGCCTTATGTCAACTTCCTTGCGTAGTGTTTAATTCAATGCCTGTGCCCAACCTTAAAATCCTATAATCTTACGCAAATAAATTTTCATAAAATACTGGCATTTGGCAGCAAATTTATTAAGCATAAACCATTCGATATTAAAAAAAAAGTGAGTATAGAATAAATAACTTCATAGAAACGTATATTGAAAAATAAAAACATAAACAATACCTTGCCTAACTTGGTAAGAATGGGAGGCACAACCTCTTTTATCTTAGACACCTGAAAGGGTCAGTTGCATTAGAACATGAAGAAATTAAATTACAAGTGAGCTTTGGCTGTGTCGCAAGAAAGCACTCCAAAGAAAACACAATCTTGAATTAGGAAATAAGTGATTACCAACTGGAAATATGGATCATTAGGCAAATGCTTCAAAGCAAACTCCCTCTGACATGTGTATCTTGGATCTGTCTGGCGTAAAACCCCATGTCCATATCCAGGCACAACCTGCAAATCCAAAAAGTGCAACAGCCAAAGCCTATATTATCTGAGAAGTTGGCAGTAATATTCCCTCTAAATCATTTGGTGAAAAGATATGTATATTAAATTATTAATACATTGAAAACCCCATAGTAAAACATAATATATTCATATGTCCCGCATGTAATGTTCTCTAGTTACATATACCACTCCTTTATTTTGAAAATCTACAAAAACCTATGTTAAGTTTACTAGTAAAAACTTCCTGTAAGGGAAGGCTTGTATTGTAAAGAAAAAATTTGTGGGTAGGGAATTAAAGAACCATAATGCCCTCCAGCCAATATATCATTTTCCTCATCAAGAAAAGATTCGAACATAACACATTGGACACAGTGACATGCTTTGCTCAATGGAGTTTTTCCCCTATAAGTGTAATTCTCATCCTCTTCTCTTCCATAACAAATGTCATTACTTAAAAAAAGTAAAGACAAAACAAAAAAGCTAAAGTAAAAAATAAAAGGCTTCAAAAACTTCATTTGGCATCATAGATTCACATTAGTTATGATATTACCTGGCCTCTACTCAATGTTTTATTAATGTAGTCAGCCAATTGTTCAGTACTTATGTTAGGAGTTCCAAATTCTGCAACTATTGATCTGATCCATCGTAGAACCTCCTGTGGCAACATAAAAGAAGTGAACAAAACTAAAAATATAGGTATTTAATAGTATCTGACTATGTCAGGACAGAGTATACTAGTAAAGCAAAACAGTTTTATTTATGAAAAATAATACAAATGTAGGTCTGATTAAACATTATAGCCAAACATGATTTCTCAACCGAAAGATGAACTATAGCAAATTTAATACAAGAGAAACAGAAAACTGAAAAAAAAAAGGAAAAACCAAATAACAAAATAACCTGATTGGCCAGACCATGCAGGGGCCCAGCTAACCCATTCAAAGCAGCCGCAAATGCAAGATAAGGATCTGATAGCGGGCTAGCAACCTGACGGGAACACAGTACACAATACATTAAAAAAAATCTATATATATATATATAATAAAAACGCAGCCATTTACCACAAGTGGAGAGAGCTTGATTAAAGGAAGTAACTTACTAGGTGTGCTGTGTGTGAACTAACATTGCCACCTTCATGATCACTGCAAAGAAAATTTAACAAAAAAAAATTAGAAACTGGGGTTGCTGGTAATTAAAAGAGAAATATACAACTCATCATGATCATAGTATGTGTCATCATTAACAATAACAGGGGCCAGTGGTAATTACAGGGCACACATACAACTCATCCTGATCATAGTACATGTCATCATTGGCAATGAAATGCAAACCTGTGGATGGAAATATACAGCCTCATAAACTCCAGCATTTCCGGATCATCAAACCCTAACATGTGAGCATAGTTTGCGCCATAATCCAAAGAATCGTCCAATGGTATGATTTTTCCATCCTTATATTTCCTTTAAAATAGGCTAACAAGTCAATCCAAATGTAAGATGGTAAAAATCTGTCAAACACTTTTGATCACTGTCATCCCCCAATATATATAAATGTGTAATTTTGATTAGGATGATATGGTTTGCATACCGTCGATAAATATAAGCAGCAATGGCTGGCAAACGAGCAATTAAATTCATTGTATCCTCATAAGTTGGCTCCCAGTACCTAAATCCAAGCAAAACCAGCTAGAGTAACATATAAAGTTGCAAATAACACAAACACCATTTAGAATTTTACCTTGCCTTAGTTATCCCACCCTCATATGCCTTCTGAAACTCACTCTGCACCTGAAAATGTAATGAATTGATTGTGAATCATTTGTTTCTATTTACAAAAACATTAACAATATAAATGTTAGGCAATCAAATCAGTTTACTATAAGTTTCAGGCCAGATTCAAAAAAAGATGATGAGAAATAATATTGAGGAAATAGGATTAGGGGCTTTTTAATCTTGTAAAGTGTGTGGGTATAATAGGTGGAAAATCCTCTGATCTGTCCAGCTTAGCAATGAACAGATAAAGCTCTAACGGTGTCCAAAGAGGAATGAAGTTAGGAAAACCCATAATGTCCAGGATACAGGATTTGTGTTCCCCTTGTTTAACAGATCCATGCAATCTGGTTTTATGAAACAAGGTGTTGGTTCTCTGATTCTAGACTTAGCATCTTTTATTGAGCATTGCAGTCATAGATTCTGAGATGTTAAATGTGGCAGGCCACTTTAGCCATTTCTGGATGGTACTAAAAGAATCAGAGTTCATAGCAAAGGAATATAGGTTATTCAGTGCAAGTCATTTACGGAGTAGAATAAGTGGATAAGAACATTTTTTTTTACAGTATCCGGGCACAACATGGAATTTGCACCCCATATACAGTTATCATGTCTCCAATCTCAAATCTTGAGATACCTCAAGATTATCCTGTCCCAAAGTCAGTCAAGCTGCTCATTGATTCAAATTTGTCACCCTTCAAGCCTTCTCATTAAGTGTAGGCATCATCCCAGCACATTGAACATACCCTAAGTCTGCAGTTCTGTTACTGCTTTATTTTATTGGTTTAGTATTTTTGTTTATTTCAAATGTAACTAGGTCTCAAGCACCATCATGCTTAGTGACAACATATTGTAGACTAAATCCATTTCCATCTTCCTTTTTTTAAAAATCTAAATCTAGATGGATATTGAGATCATGTTTAGATTAGATTCCTTTTAAAGGTTATTATCGATAGAAAGTTTTTGGGATTGGTAATTTAAACAATAAGCAAAGATTATAATCTCGTGTCTCAACAAAGGAAATAGGTTTTTGATGATATAGAAAATTTTGGAACTTTCGATTCAAACTTAAAAGCTAATGGTTTACTTTTTAGCTAACTTTTGTTTTCCCATTGTATTCACAACAATTGATTAATTTAATACAAATAACTTCATAGCCATTTTTTTAATTTTACTATAAAAAATTGTTATTTCTGACAATCAAAACAAAATAGATTATCATAAAACAACTTTTCACCAAAAATAAAACTTGTTTCATATAATTGTTCATGCCAAAAGTCAATTAATAATTGATGGTTGACATAATCTATTTTTGCACAACTATTCCAAACACACACTAAGAGTAGAAAGAAACAGTATAAAAAGGAAATAGCAAAAGAGGAAAAAAAAACTATAAAACTACCTATATGTTTTCCCTAAAATTATAAGAGCATATTTCAATTTTGCTTCTTGTGCAACTGCAACCCAGTTAATTCTCTTTCTTTATTGACTGGGTTTAAGCCTTTGTGTTAGAGAACAAGCAGGAATTGCCAAATCAGTCTTTCACATATAATATAATAACATAATATACACAAAATAACAACAAATGCTGATATAATGCAACTAGACCACAGAAACTGGATGCATCCGATCAACAAAAAATTATTTGATTATTATATTTTAAAGATTTATGCCACAACCCAATAATTTTATGATACCCCTCAATTACTTAAAAGTTCATCAAAGAATCTGTTATTCAACCTGAAGGGCCATGACACCAGTTGTGAATTGAGTCATTGGATGAGCAGAAACAGGCAATGCATCAATTGCCTTATAAGCATAATCTGCAATAAAAAAAAGTAGTAATGATAAGTTCAAGAATAAACTGAGACTAAAGTGCATCAGAAACAAGCTAGGAAAAATTATGTAAAAAACTTCTAGCCACACCATGTCTGAAATTCAAAACAAGAGCAAGATTAAAGAGTGAAATTTTTCAACACAGACACAATGCAACCAAGCATGTCCATATATTTTAAGCATCAAGCACTTGCATACATATGTGAAATTCCTCAGACAAGAATCATACACATAAAAAAAGAAAAGTTGAGATGCAAGCCATAAAGTTCCTATGCAACAATGGTTTTAAACAAAACACGAGCTACCATTAGAGACTAGCAATTATAATCACATCTGTGGTCTTGAAAAACTTGTCATGCACTATCTATATTGTGGCAATCCACTTTAATGAGTCAATCCATTAACAAGCAAAGTATTGCTTCGAGATAATTATAACCAAGGTATAACATGAAAAGCAACAGAACCTGGGATAGTTGCACGACTTCGCAATTCCTGGGATAATGAGTCAACTTGTGCTTTGCTTGGTATCTGTGACCAAGTGTATGAATCAAAGATTATACAACAAAATCTAAACAGAGTGTAGATATTAAAACACCTTTGTACAAGGATTATATATATGCATTATTAAGTAAGCAATATTCAAAATAATTAATTCAATTTGATTTTCTAAAACTATTGCATACCTTTCCTGTCAATAGAAGCCACAGTACAGCCTCAGGCAAAGGCTCCCCACCAGGAAAAGCACCTGGAAGCTTTTTCTGGCATTCAGGAATTGACATGCCCCTAAAGCGAATTCCCTATAAGACGTAACATGCTGATCTCAGAGATCCATTCAGTAAATATTAACAAACAAAAGCTACATCAGAGATTCTATCAATTAATCAAAATAGTCATAAGCAAGAGTTAATTCACTTTGATAGTCACAAAAATCTGAAAAGTGAAGACTGAGTTAATTTATATACCTCATCCGGGTCAACAGCTGAGCCTAGCCATACTAAAGCTGTCATTCCTCTCATTCCACCAAGTACCTTTAAATTGTAACGGAAGTTACTCAAAATAAAAGTTAAATCACAAGCTTATTGACCAAAGAAGACAGCTTTTAATTACCACTAGTAATTTAAAAGATATATATCCACAAAGGGATGATATAATTACCATATCAACAGTGATTTTTCCTAATTCAACACTTCCATGATCTTTCTTCAGCTTCTTAACACGTTCCTGCAACCAGGTTTTATGTATAGATTAAAACACAAGATATACATATAACAATTTTTTATAAGTCTTAATCAATGATCAATTTTTGCAAGTTACAAGCTAACATGAAGTAACAATGAAATGAAGGAAACATTGTTTAAGGACCAATCATCGCTGATAATTACAAATCAGGTAAGGAATTAACCAAGAATCTCAGACTCATAACAGCATGTGCACAGCACAAAACACTGCAACTAAATTGTGCATTGCAAGTTGATCCCAAGTAAATACTTAATTCACACTGGCTATCACCCATTATGCCCAATTATTATACTAAATCAAGAACACAACAACGAAGCCACACTCTGCATAGACATCACAAAACTATCACTTGCTTTAATTAGAAACACGGATTATACATTAATGCATCCAACATAAACAGTTTTCACAACGGATGCTTAAAATCGCAGACAAACCTGATACTCTGGAACCAGTTCCTTCAACTCAGAATAAAGATCCTGCAGAACAGAAAAATAAGCAAATCAACAAAAATATAAAAAAGAAAGTTATTGCAATACATACAACCAACTTCACGCAATAATAAACAAAGACCAATCAGTCTCAGATACCCTCCAAATCCAAAGTCCAACAAAGACAAACCAAACTACAATATCCAATTCCAAACTCCATCACAATAACAGTAATAGAAACACCCTCCTCAGAGAAAAAATAGCATCTAATAGTATTCACTGAACACTTTCATCAAACACCAACGTTAAGGGTAGAGCAAGAGAATACAGTGTTACTGGAGCTCGGAGTTTGGAGCCATCTAACTGAATTCGCCAGATTAGATTGTTGGCCCTAAAACATTGGGGGAAAAAATTAAAAACAAAAATCAGCAAGCCACATAAACAGTAATCAAACACAAACAAATACTCAAATTTAAAAGTTTGTGTTTATCTCAGTTACCACGCGAGAGCGAAGTCGAGAAAGTGCAGAAACGCTTCTGAAGAATGCCATTTGCGCCAACGCAACAACCTGTACCAGCTAGTCAGTGTTAGGGACTCGGAAATTAAATCAAGCATTAAAAAAATTATTAATTAAAAGAATCCGATGAACAAAAAAAGGTACAAGGTGGCGAAGGGATCGTGAATCGGAACAGAGCGATGATGAATGAAGAATGAAATGGAAATGGAACTAGTTAGGGTTTTGGAATCGAAAGAAGAGCTTACCGGTAAAAGGTCAAAGAAAGAAAAAGGAAGATGGCGGATCCAGAAAAGTTGGGAACTGAATTGGTCTTTATATGGACAATGATGCTATGCAATGTGGTTTCTCAATGTAATGTAGACGGTGACAAAGTTACTCAAGTTTCCCACCGTGGGAAAGTAATTTTCCACCGTTAGATCTTATAAATTAAAAATCAATGGTTCCAATTTTTTTACTTTTTTTTGCTGTTTTTCTTTCTCTGTTTCCTCTTTTACCCCATTCTTCTTTCTTTCTCTGTTTGCACTGCTCCGGCGAAGTACCGTGTCTATATCCCAATGCATGATTTTATTTCATCTGATCGCTCTCTCACCTGCGATATCCTCTTTCTTTTTTATTTTGCTGCTACGTTGTTAAGGAGGGTAAATAAGGAAAGATTAGGAAAAATAATAAATAAATAAATAAATTTTCGGCCATCGATCTAAAAATAAAAAACCCCGTGATATCTCCTCTTTCTTTTATTTTTGCTGCTTATGTTGTTAAGAGGGTAAATAAGGAAAAATAACAGAAAAAAATGAATTTTCAACCATAGATCTAAAAATAAAAAAATCTAACGGTTAAAAGTTACTTTCCCACGGTGGGAAACTTGAGTAACTTTCCTACCGTGTAGACCCGTCTGTAATGTAAATGTGGTGCTGCATTAGGCGTGAAAATTGGCGGTTTAGAGGAGGATTCACACTTGCAATATTTATATGCTAATGGTCAATGATGGTAGTGACACTGACAGATCAACCTTTGGCTGTTTTTATTTTTATAATAATAGTAATAATTAACATTTTCACTTTTATTTAAATAATAATAATAGTAACAATAATTAAATTTATACTTTCATTCATATAAACTATGTTTAACGTTGTTGTAGTCTTAAAAGTGAAAAGTATTATATTTATATAACATTCAAATAATATTCTTCACGACAGATTTATCTCATGAAGAAAAAACTCGTCAAAAAAATATGGCTGCAGCTTTGTTTCTAGTTCTAACCTCAATTTTCCTTCAAAGTTCCAAAAAGATGGCAAATAATGTAAGAAAGTTAGTTAGTTAGGTCACGCGAAATTGGACAAGGGATTTTGACCTGTCTAAAATGGTTGGCTCCTAAAAGAAAACCACACGTGCCTAGAAATGACTAAAATAACAAATGAATACAAAAACTTTTTTTCTTCTTTTTCTCTGCCATGAATTATTTTTTCTCTCGAGTGTACATTGTGTTCTTGTTATGCTTTTAAAATTGTTTTTGTTAATCTTGTACATCAAGTTTTTATGTTACTGCGTCTATCGATATTCTCTCGTGAAAGTAAGAACCAAAGCTGGCCATTCTTTAAATTGTAGAGGCTGTCAGGATCTGATTCGTTTGCCTTTCAGGTATTCTCAGTTCTCAATTTCGCTTCTTGTGGTTTACACTTTGCAGTTTGTTTATGAAAATTACAAAAAAAAAAAAAGAGTCAGAAAGATGAATAAAATAACATATATATATACTTGCATTGATTTAAATTAAAATATTGTGAGAATACCACACTTCAAACTAACGTAGATATATTTTTATTTTACATATTTAATTACAATAGAAAAACTAAATAAAAAAAATATGATATCACTTATCTTTAAGATGATCATAATATGAATTGCTTGATTTTATATCAATAAGGATTACGATTCCATTAATTCATTTTCATAATATTTTTCTCAATTGTGTAACTATTATCTCTTTAATTTATTTTTATCTAACTATAAAACATTCATTATTAATTTTTGGGAGGTTCAGGAAGGAAAAAGGGAGATGCGGGAAGAAATTGCCCAAAAGCACATGAGACAAACAATGCCAAGAAAGCCCAACTTAGTCCACGAAGACTTCGACACAACACATAAAACAAGAGACACAAAAAGGGGAAGGGCAAAAATGAACATAACTATTGACTCAGTCGTAAAATGGAACTTGGAAGACACGTATACGAGTGTTAAGTTATAAATATTATACTTAAGTCCCAAAGACCTTTTTTTTTTTACTGAATTCATAAAAACCTATTAGCAAGTTTTAATATATTTCTTATTTTTACTTTTCCTTTCTAATTTTTTATTGAACATGTCTATATTTTTATGACCATAATTAATATGATTATGTTATTTTATCAATAAAAATATTTTTAGCAATATTTATTAATTACATTAATTAAACAATAAATTATATACATTGATTACAAGTAATTACATTAATCTTTATTTCTTCGCCAAAAAAAACATTAATCTTTATTTTCTAAATTGTATTAATCAATACTCAAAAATTTTAAATTCAAACATACATAATAGTTACAGGTAATTACCCTAATTGTATATAATTAATAAATAAATTAATTAGTTTGATTATATAATTAAAAAAATATATTTATCTTGCTGAAAATATTTTTTATTACCATAACTAAAATATATATTGATCATAATTATTTTAATTAACTTAAATCATAATATATATTAGTCATAATTACAATAATTAATATAATTATGTAATTTTATCAATAAAAATAGAAATTTTTAGCAATGTGTAATAATTATATTTAATAAAAAATAAATATTATACATTAGTTCAATGAAATTACCTCAGTTTTTTATTTTTAAATTTTATGAGTTAATACTCAATTTTTAAATTCAAAAAATTACATTAATTACCTTAATTGTATAAAATTTATCATTATATTAATTACTTTTTAGATACAATTTTTTAAAAAATATAACCACCTTTATTTAAAATAACTTTTATTACCATAACTTAAATATAAATTATGCATAAATATCTTAGTTAATTTAATCACAGTATAAAATTATCTTAATTACTCTATAATATAATAGAGTACTTTTAATATTAAAAATAGAGAAAACCTGGGAGTTTCAAACTTTAAAACTAGATAGACAACATTACATAAAAAAAAATGAAAAAGAAAACTGAAAATGAAAATTATATGAAAACTTTCTAATAGGTCCTTGAGACTGCAATGTTTAAAAACAAGTACTACTATTTTATATGGCAAGTTAAGATTACCTTTCAAAAATATATATGACAAGTCATGACACATGTCGTCCTATTATTGGATCGTGTTAAAGGGAATATTTGAACATGTTGGTTATTTACAACCAAAAAGGAAAAAAAAAACCCCCCTATAATTCTTACTTATTTGTAGTGAAGTTTTATATTAGAAATTTATATATGAAAATAAGAGGAACGCCAACGACCTTTAATTTGATATTCTCTTTCTAATTTATTTCATTGACTAAAATTTATTAAAAATATCAATTTTAGTAGTTTAACTTTTAAGTCATGAGAAAAAAATCATATAATAAAAAATGAGATCTACTCAATTTAATGATTTTTAATAGAATTTTAGTCCATCACATAAAAAATATTATAAAAAAAGTGTAAGAACAAATGTCTCTATCATTTTTCAAAAAGTAATCAATATAAGCTAATCTATCGTGGATATTATAAAGGTTTAAGTACTCTGCAGGTCATTGAACTTTCAGCAAATTTTTATTTAGGTCCTGAACTTTTTGCTTAATTGAATTTAAGAACTTGTATTTATTTTTAATTAGATCCTTTTCAGACCTAAAAATTTTAAAACTAGAGAGACATCATTTGCATAATTTTTTATAAAAGAAAACTGAAAATGAAAAAACTATATAAAAACTTTCTAATAA
This sequence comes from Glycine max, assembly GCF_000004515.6. NCBI lineage: Eukaryota > Viridiplantae > Streptophyta > Magnoliopsida > Fabales > Fabaceae > Glycine > Glycine max. The sequence continues at coordinate 12,306,859 of NC_038244.2, forward strand.
GCCCATTACTCTTAAGTACAATATTTAAAAAAATACTCCATTTGTTCGTACTTATAATATCTAATTACCTGATAAATCATAATTAAATATAATGATTTATTAAGTTAATAATAACAATTTTTCTCTAAATTTATATTTTTCAAAATTACTCGTGTCATTAATACTTTTCTCTTTTTTTTTTCGGTAATATGTATCAACTATTCTCTCTTCTATTTATTATTTTAAAGATATTTCAGTTAGTTTTTTTAATTTTTGTTATTATTCTCTTTTTTCCTAAATTTACATTTTTTGTTTTCAAGAACTTGTCCGACTTTTGGATAAACAAACTTTTTTTTATAGTAAAAAAACTAAAAACTAACGGAAATATCTTACAAAATATAATTATTATTTCTCTTTTACATTTTTTAAATAAATCATAATTTTATTATTTTTTTTACATTTACCAAGTTCAAGTTAATTAATCATCTTGTTTTGTCAAATATTCATAATTTAATAAGTTAAATTTTTTAATTTTCAAATTTTAACTTTCAACCACCAATTAAATTTTTAATTTTTAAATTTTCAACTAATTTTGTGAAAAATATTCAAAATTGAAATATGCTCATATTCGTTACAAGTTACAACATATTTCTTACTCAGATTATTTTTAGCAAAACTTTAAATTCCAACAATTTGTTTTTTGTATAATCACTGTAACGAGAATCAATTTTTTTTTTCTGTCTTAATCAAATCTAATATCTCTCCTCCTCACTTGGACCACACAAGTGGGTACAATTTTCTAAAAGCATAGGACAAAAAATTAGTAGAGTAGTAGGTACAATTCGAAGAATGTTACTATATTTTATTTTAATACTGTGGATAGAATAATGGAGAGTCGGCTTGATTATGGAATTCTCTATTCGTTTTTATATATGACACTCAATTATATAATTCATTAAAGTTAAAAAAACGTTTTAATTTAATTAATGATAATTAATTTGTCTTAATTTTTTTTAAAACTACCATTGTCACATTGTGAATATATTATCTCTTTTCTTTAATAAAGATATTTTTAATATAAAAATAATTAATATAACAAACATTATTATATATTGAATCTTATACAAAATATTATTTTAAATTTATCTTATAAATGTGTGCGATTAAGATTCACAATAAATATTAATCACCATTTCGAGAACTATTCTACAATAATACAATGATTAGAAAAGGAAAATAAAAATAAAATACTATGCATAAAACAATGGAGAGTCGGCAGTATACGCTGTCAAGTTTCTCTGTCTCAATCTCTCTCAGTCATCTTAATGTTATCTCTACACTTCAGAACCAACACAACAACATCTCTCTCTTTCTATAGATATATGTTCTGAGTCTTTGGTTTTACGCAACCTTCTAGTGTCACTCAAAACAAAGAGAGAAAAACTATTCTCACTTTAAGTGATTGATTGTGTCCATATTCATTGTTTCAGCATCAACAATGAGGCGCTACTTGTCAAAATTCATTCATTACCCAATTGGCTTTAATCCATCAAACTCCTTTCCGGTGAGACCTCTCTCTCTGAGTTTGTCCATGTCAGTGTCTGATTAAATTTCAGTTACGAAGATATAATTCCCCTGTTCTATCAGGAACTAATAAAAACCCATCATTGAACATCAATTGGGTTTTTTATATTATGCTCACTCCAATAATTTGTTTTAGTAATGAATGATGATACCCGTTTACATGCAGATGAGAATTGTAATTTTATTTCTTGTCCAGGGATTATGTCAGAGTATGAATAATATTGGTTAACCTGAGTTAGATTCATGCTGTGTATGTTAAATCTGGAGTGTGATGGTGCTGATATATATGTTCAAACTCAGTTATGAACTTGCAATCCCCATTTTCTATCAAGAAAATGCAAAAAATAATTAGTGAGTTGTGTTGTGCCATCTGAAGCATGGGTACTTCTAAAATTATGCCGTACAGATATGTACCGGGTACGTGCCAAAAAATATTTTTTTTTATAAAAAAAGGGTATTTTATTGGGTAATATGGGTACTTTTTTGGGTACTATTGGTCTGCCTGTTTTGAGAGAAATTAGAACACCTATGTCTTTATCCATTCTATGGAAAAAAATATGTTCAACCCTTTTTAATGCATACAAATCTCCATCTTCTCTTTAGAAAGAGTAAGAGTTATAACGAGGGTAGGGTGAAAGCAAAAAATGGGATATTAGTGGAGATGGATGAGATTCACTCAAAGGGGTTGGCATTCTTAAAGTTGCTACTCTTTCTCTTGACAAACTTGCATAAAGGCTATTTCTTCAGTGACTATGAACAATAAAATAAATGCAACTGAAACTGTTAAAGTGTGATATCATAATCATGCTTAGGTGTTATAATATTTATTGGTGGACATTTTCGTATCATAATTTTCTATATGAAATATTTTTTTGTCATGTTGAATAATTTAATCTCCTTTTATATTATAAATTATGCTTATTAGTATTTTTATCATTTATAAAATTTAATCATGTTTATACTAAATCCTATTTTCATATATGCACATTTTTAAAAAAATTTATATAACGTATCCGTAAGCTAGATTTTCAGAAAATCTCGCATCCTGTACTTGTATCCGATACTGGTACTGCATCCGTATTCATGCAACATAGGTTGTGCCATTGTAATATTCTATTAGTTTCTACTCCCACTTACATGAAGGATTAATTATATTGATACCCATTTGCTTGCAGATGGGAATAGTTACTTTTTGTTCAGGGATTATGTGTGAGAATATTTGGTGCTGATATATGTTCAAATTTTATTTATGAAACTGTCTGGTGGCTTGTGACAAATTTTCTTAACAGTTGAATTGTGAGATGGGGTCCTACTGTGCTGCCAGAAGTACTAACCGTCAAGCTTCATTCAGTGGCAACATGCATGAATATGCCACAAGAGCTTTTGCAACAACATCTTGTGCTTCATTGTCTGAAGATCAACCAAAGGATAACTCTGTCTCTGATATGTTAGTAGATTCATTTGGAAGGCTTCACACTTACTTGAGAATATCTTTAACAGAGAGGTGCAATTTAAGGTGTCAGTATTGTATGCCAGCAGATGGTGTGGAACTCACTCCTAGTCCTCAACTTTTAACAAAGACTGAGATTCTGCGATGCGCAAATCTGTTTGTAAGCTCTGGAGTAAACAAAATACGTTTGACCGGTGGGGAACCAACTATTAGAAAAGATATTGAAGACATATGTTTGGAACTGTCGACCTTGAAGGGACTGAAGACATTGTCAATGACTACCAATGGTATTGCCCTGGCAAGAAAACTTCCAAAGCTGAAAGAATGTGGGCTTAATTCTGTAAACATTAGTTTAGACACTCTAGTACCAGCAAAGTTTGAGTTTATGACAAGACGCAAAGGGCATGAAAAAGTAATGGATTCAATTAATGCAGCCATAGACCTTGGATTTAATCCAGTTAAGGTATTTCTTGGTCTTATATTATTACTTTTTGCAAGTTTTCTTCTTTTATCACCTTCCCATGAGCAGCTACCTTTTTTCCAAATTCATTAAGTTATTCGAATGAATTATACAGCAAGGAATTGTTCTTGAATAAAGGTGCATAACCTCTATGGAAGATTTCATATGCCACTGATGGATGCATTTTAAGGTATCTTGTATGTTTTTGTTGTATTTCAGGTCAATTGTGTTGTAATGCGTGGATTTAATGATGATGAAATCTGTGACTTTGTTGAGTTGACGCGTGAAAAGCCAATTGATATTCGGTTTATAGAGTTCATGCCCTTTGATGGAAATGTTTGGAATGTCAAGAAACTTGTACCCTACTCAGAAATGTTGGATACAGTGGTAAGGTAGAATTCGGACTGAAGACCTAACTTTTATACAGCATTTTTATGTTCTCTTATAGTAGACGCCCTTTATAAACATCATTATCAAACAGATGAAACAGTTTACAAGCTTAAAAAGAGTTCAGGATCACCCTACAGATACAGCCAAGAATTTCACAATAGATGGGCATGCAGGTAGAATTTCATTTATCACATCGATGACTGAGCATTTTTGTGCTGGTTGCAATAGATTGCGACTACTAGCTGATGGAAACTTTAAAGTCTGTTTATTTGGTCCTTCAGAGGTAAGTTACACTCAAATCATCAAAGTTCAGTATATTATGCATTCCACTTAAATTTGGTGATGGCAATTGGGCTAGAATCTGTGATGTTGCATAAATTTGGTGAATCTGTGAGACTACAGTTGAAGACAATAATTGCAGGCTTTCTAAATTCATATGGGTAAATGAATTTTATAATTAGGTGATGTGGGTGAAGAATCTGGGATTAAGGAATTGGCATTTTAGGCCTATAAATGTTTTTGGTGAGTAAAATCATGACTATTGCTATTGCAAACCTTTAGCAGTCAGGTTTTATAAAAAAGTGTGAATGATTCCTTGCAGTCAGCAGTTGCAATTTCTGGTTATGATTCTGGGAGGTGTTTACTTTTATACCAGTGATCATCAGTGTCTTAACGGAATAAAGGGTTAAAGAAAGGGAAGCATCAGATTAGAACTTTGAACCTGTGGTTTGTACTGTCAGATCTGATTTCCTGATATGATGTATGCTCAATTTTGGGAAAAAGGGAAACTATCTGATCAACTCATAATAGACAAGCATAACTACAAATCAGTCATCAAATACATATAGCATCTTTCATATGTAGCTTCACCAAAAGATTTCTGTGATTTTCTCGTATAGGCTCATGCTCATTGTCTTGCAGATTAGCTTAAGAGATCCCCTGAGACGTGGTGCAGAGGATGATGAACTTAGAGAGATAATAGCGGCAGCAGTATGCACTTCTTCTGATTATTATTGCTAAAACTCATTGTGTTATATTGATTTACTATTTTTTTTCTTTGTTAGGATTTGTTTTCCTCTTTATGTTGCAATAGAATTTCGTTCACATGCTATTTTAATTTAGTATATGATAGTGGACCTCTAATAAAAAAGATCTAAACACACCCCACCACCTAACTGAGAAGTTAGGCTTTCTGTATACAAGACCTAGTTAGGAAAGGTTTAGCCTCACTTGTTAGTTGGGAGAGATCAGGGTCTCTCAAATACCCTGAGAAAATAACTATTTGTATTGCCATCTACATTTGAACCAGAGTAACCTGAGTGTTTCCATTGGAAATACAGTACAAACTCATTTCTGTTTTATTATTTCCTTCTGTCTTTGGTCCAGTCCTATCAACATATGCGGTTGTCTTCTGGCAAAATAGTCAACAGTGGGTCATAGACTACTTGAAATTGTATTGCCAACTTTAGTTAAGCTATTTTTATGCGGTCTTGTAATATCATGTTTCTTAATGTTGCCTTTCTTTTGTCCTAGGTGAAGAGGAAGAAAGCTTCACATGCTGGTATGTTCGACATAGCAAAGACTGCAAATAGGCCTATGATACATATTGGTGGATAAGGTCTGTTCATCTTTCCTTCTACTAATAAAGGTTTTTCCTAAAATATTCATCTTACAATAGGGGGATACAATACTTTGTCTCTATTTCAGGTATCATACATTGGAAAAATTGCTTATATATCAGGCAACCAGAGCAGCCCCAGCCAGAAGCACCCTGAATTGAGTGTTGGATGAGAGCCTGAGATCTTCTTTGATAGTCAATTTTACTCTTTGTTGAGTGGTGCAATTTTTTCAGTTGTACCTAGGCATATATTTTGCTAAATGTTTGTGTCTATTGGATACACTACATCACTTGAACTCAGTTGCAGTATCAGCCACTAATGCAAATTTGGACTTAGGTTTTCAGATCTTTTGTAATTCTTTCTCTACTGGTTTATATTTTTAGACAATGTGTTAATCCTTTCTCCATTGGTAGTTTGTTTACCAGCCGAGGTTTAAATCTTAGCATGTCACTATATTTATTTCTTTTATGGCAGACATGACAAAATGAAATTTTGAGAAGGTTGGCTATGCCTATTACGAGGAAGAAAGGATTAACATTTTTTTGTGTGTAGAATAACAATGAGAATAAGTATAACAGCGAGTTTTACGTTGGCTGTCGAGGGCTGTGGAGGGCCTAACACAATCCTCTTCCATAACTCTCAATGTAGCCGACTTTACCTAATGAGATAAGATTTTGTTGTTGTTGTACAATAACAATGAGGTTTGAACCTATGACCAATGCTTAGTTTTTGGCCAGCATTGGAATAGATCATTGAATTTGTATTATGTATGGAACGAGTTGTTGACATAATGCTGCTTCTCAGACTTTACACAGAGAAGCATTGTTCCATTGTATTAGAGAAAAAGCTGAAGTTACGGCTTAAGGAAGAGATGGTACAATTATGCTTAAGATGTTTTGGACATTTGAGAAGATAAATGAAAGACTCAGCTAAAAAGTAATTTGGATGAAAAATAATCCAATCCATTAATTAGAGAGATAAACCAAGAAAGACCAGTGAAATCGTTAAAAAAGGATCTAAACTAAATTTAGATAAAACACAATAGAAATAACTGTTTTTTTTTTTTTTGTAGTGACAAATTGAGAAGGAGGGAATGATGTTTTAGTCTAAGGTAGGAAAAGTCACAGGACTCAAATAACTCTTGTAGAATACTTACATTTATCTTATCCTAATGGGACAAGTGAGAGCTCAAATCTGTGAACGATCAAGTTTGAAACCTTGTCTTGCTCTACACGATTAACCCCTTGGGCTTGACTTTAAATGATTTTGGTTGCTCTTACACATTTCATAGTACATTAAAAAAAAAGGTTAACATTTTTGCATAACCGTTTACTTTGTGACATTCAGATCGTGGGTGAAGCTATCTTTTGCTAAGGCTTCAAACCTGAAGCAGTTGACCTCACCTTGCTATGTAGTTTCTTTTGAATTATATATTTTTGTACATGAAAAGTGAACTGGTTTAGGAGTTGAGTTTTTGCCCTAAAAAATCAACGCTTTCATCAACTTGAATAAAAGAAGAGAAAGCCAATAAACTCAGCCACGTTTGTTTTCCAAGGTCAACATTGTCATTACCTTGAATAAAAGAAAGCTACAAAAACCTTGCGTTAGTGGTATCCCATTCTAAATAGCCGTGATATGTATACTTTGGACACATCATTATTGTGCCAGTGGATGTTTGCCTGTTCATATCCCCACAAGACACATTTTGATTATATTTTATTTACAAACTCAATTTGACATCATTAGTAATTTTTTTAAAAAAGAATTATTAATTTATTAACAATTTACATTTTGACCTGTAATTATACTTAAATATGATTTTGGTATGCAAAGCCATCATCTAATAGTTTAAGAGAATGCCGCGTTTTTAAACCCCATTTAGTACCTCATTACTGGTAAAGGAATTTTAAAGTTACTTCTAGCTTTCAGTTGATTCTATGCAGAAAACATGTTTAATTTTGATACCCTGTTATTGCAAAGATTACTCAACGAAGTGTATTCTAATTACATTATATTAATATCCAGATCCAACCCAACTTATTTACAGACCTAAAACGAATTTTAAAATGGATCTTTTTTAGTCTAATAATTTTTTTAATAAAAATTAATATTTTTATTGAAAATTTATTTTTCAAACTTTTAAAGATACAAAGTTATTTATTAATTTATTATAATTGATTTTCTTTACTATTTCTTTTTCAATCGATATTAAAGATAAGTTATTCAATCTTTCTTGAGATATTGTTAATCCTAAATAAATTTAATTAATTTTAGTTTTGAAAAACTTCTTTCGACCGAAGCAACACTTACTGAAATTGTTAACATTATTCTATAAGTAATAAAAATATTCGAAAAAGAATCAATTCTTTTTTTATATAATAAAGTATGTCAATCCGTATATTATTTTCTTTTTGTATAATTTCTCTTATAATTTTTAGTTTGGTGAATAAATCTAATCCATCAATATTCGAGTGGTTATTATGTTTTAATGAACGTTCAAGGTTAAGACAATATTCTTTAGGCGATTTTACAACTTCATTATCAATATTTTTATCTAATTATTTTTTTTCTACGAATAACACATTTTTCACGAAATTTAGGTTTTATATCCATTTCAGTAGAAATTTATTTAACATAAATTATAGCATTTTCAAATTCATATGAGTGTTATTGGAAGTTAAAACTATATTTCTTTTTGTAATATTTTTATGGGTATTATAAGAAAATATGAGTCTTATAATTATTCATATATTTTTTAGGCCTATTTTTTTTAAGGCCTAAAGGAAGGACTTTAGTTGTTTTACATTGGGCCGACCTTGTTAATATTACTCAAAATTATTAGTAAACTTATAATTATTCATATATTTTTTTAGGCCTATTTTTTTAAGGCCTAAAGGAAGGACTTTAGTTGCTTTACCCTTAGGCCGACCTTGTTAATATTACTCAAAATTATTAATAAATGAGAAAAATACAAAAATGATTGCACAAACTATATGTAATGCATTTTTGGATATCAGTTGGAGAACACAAATGTACTTTTGCTTCTAAAACAAGTGTTTGGATTTCCGATAGGAGGATTCTTAAAGTATGTTTTGAGAGCAAAATGAGTTTTGATTACTCTTCAAAAGAATGTTTGAAAGTAAATTTTTGTGTAAAACTTAGTTTGAGAGATGTAAGACTTAAGATATTTTTGCAAATTTAACTTTACCCAAACTTAAATTTACAAACTTTAATTCAAATATGCCCAATAAATTTTGCCTTCTTCATTTTATGCCTTGAAATTCAGAAAATATACATCAGAATTCCTAAAAACATGTTTCCAATTTTTATTCAAACATAACCAATTGACACAAAAGCTTATCATATATTTTAATGGGATAAACATTATTTGTTCTTAATCTTGTGCTCTAATAACTTTAAGGTTTTGTTTGAGAAACACATGAATATAAAAATCAGAACCAATGAACGAAAATGCACAACATTTAACCAAAAAAATACATTCAATTACGATGTAATGCATCCTACCACTCTGCATAAACTATACATTTCACGTCTTTTGATGAAGATATCACATCGACTAGTGTTGAGACCAAAATAATATATATAAATAAGAGACAATCCTCATCTTACAAATTGATTTCATAAAGTTGAGTTAGATTAATAACTCACATAATATCCTAGTGATTTGTTGTCGAGTGTTAAAGATCTCACATCTATTATGGTAGGTTTGAATTATTGAACCTCATCTCAATATTTGTGATGAAGATATGTCTCCAATGAGGAGTTCTAAATGGAGGTTTCTCAGCGTTCATTAATCCGTATCCCTTTTCATCCCTATTAAGCATGCTCTATTTGAAAACTGAATTTACTGTTTATAATAATATTTCATACGCTTTCAAACCGTAAATGCTGTTGATTTCTAAAGCTCACCACTATTGAAAAGTCTTGAATGATGAGTTCCAAATGGTGGCTTCACGACTTGCATTACATCTTGTATTCTCTAACAAACAGCATAATTTTTTCGCCATCTATTTTGTTCAACAATTCCAATTTCATCTCCAATCATAATTCAATTTACTGTCTAAATAATCTTTCTTTCACTTTCAAAGTGTAATGCTGTTTATTTCTGAAGCTCATTACTCTTGAAAAGTCTTCATAAAGATAACAACTGTCAGGTCTACATTAATACTGTATACACGACAAGGACCCTATTTGATTACTCCAATGTTGTCAAAGCTCGAATTATAATTTTTTTTCTTCAAATGGAGTGAATTGATCTGTGAATTTTTAGCCTGCAAAAGTCCAAATATCCCTTCTGCTCCCCTGGGAATGATTAGAAGAAGGGAAAACCAATAGCCTAGAGAAAAAGAATAGCTGAACTAGGAAAATTTTGGTTTTGCAAAATTTGACAATTGCTATCTGAAAGATCAAGAAAGCAATCATTACCAAGAGAAAGAGATGCAATAAGACAACTATTATACCCACAACAAAGTATTATGGCATGTAATGTTAATGAATACTCACTACAATCCTTAAGCATCCAAAGGACTAATTGAGATCAATACACATGTACTGTATCGGAACCAAGGTAATTGTCAATACTCAATCTAGCTACAATTGGGAGAAGCATCAGTTCTTCAGTGACTCATTTTCATGATAAATTTGTTCATATCGAAAAGATAGACACATAACAGCATATAAAAAACACAGGCCTTAATTTTGATTCCCTGCAGGCAAAGTACTTAACTCTTCCATAAAACCATCCAATTCTGAGAACCCATCAAGGAAACCACTGAACTTCTCGTTTGACTTTGACCTCCACACATCATCTTGAACTTCCTCCTCTTTATGTTCATTCTTTAGCCTTGTCCCATTTTGTAGACTCAGAAACTCCTCTTCATCTTGCATGATCATGGCCTTCTTGGGGTGTGAATCCATTGGTTCTTTGGTTAGTGCAGTTTCGGACTTGCTTCCACCTGTTCCTTCTTCTTTTGGCTTTCCTGTGAGCCTTTGAACCAACTCTCTGAAATTTGCAGCATCAGTTTTGATGATTTCTGGAGTATACACATGAATTATCCTGATCTTTGGCTTGGTTTTTGAGACCAAATGTGAATCTTTGTTAATTCCTAGCTTTGTCATCTCTTTTTTGGTTGATTCTGAATGTTGAAAGAAAAGTGGATTGAAACTGATGGTTACCTGCTACTATATCCTGCAAGAAAACAAGGTGCAGATTCTCATGTTTACTTGAAGCTGTCTTTTGGAAACTAAGATTGGATATACATCTCACCAAATTTATAGTCAATAAATTAATAAAGCAAGAAAGACATAATGGGTCCCGCCTACTCATACATGTAATTTTTTTCTTCAATATTTAATGTCTCTCTGCATTGACAATTTATAACAATGAAATATGAGAGCCATGTCCTAAGGTCATTTGGCCACTTGTTACATTCAATTTGATCTTATTTTGCCACATGTCAAACTAATGATTAGACCAAATTCCTTAGTTTGTCATTTATTCAATTGAGTGCAGCCTGTTAATTTGTAGCCACCACCAATTTAATAATACTGTATATCCTTTATTCTTGATGTGTATAGTCTCTATTTCTATTAATTTAGCTGTGGCAGGATATTCATTGAGAAACGCATCTAGCTCACACAGATTAGGCCAAAGTTCATACATTTTACCCTTTGGAAAAGACTAGGAAAATTTTTTCAATCAACAATATTAGTTCCCTACCGCACTTTCTCTATATTGTGAGTTTTGAATTATCCATTTAGGTCTTGATATAATGAGTTTGATACTAACTCAACTTTATAAAATCAATTTGTAAGATGAAGATTGTTGTTCATTCATATATATTATATTTTGACACTTTAGTCAACGGGAAATTTTAACATGTCTCCTTTTACTCAGGGCTACCTGTTACAATGTAGAAATTCAACATACCCTCCTTTGCCCACAGCTACCCACTACAATTAAGATGAGCTAAGAGTGATCACAATGGCTTTCCAACATTTCCCTCACACTCAAAGCTACCCGTCTAGAGGGTGATAAACACGAGTGACCTACCAATGAATCTAGAATAGACTTTGATATCATGTTATAACATTGGTTTGAATCTAACTTAAAAACTAGCGTACTCCATTGCTCAGAGGCTCTTCGCTATGCGAAGGTATGGGGGAGGGATATTGTACGCAGCCTTACCCTTGCATATACAAAGAGACTGTTTCCGGATTCGAACCCATGACCAACAAGTCACCAAGGCACAACTTTACCGCTGCATATGCAAAATCGACTTATATAGTGAGGATTGCTTCTCATTCCTCACTCATGCATCCTATCTCGACATTATCTTTAACGAATGAGAGACTTCAACATACTCTCTTTTGCCAACGGTTACCTGCCTCAATGTGGGACATCAACACATTCCTCTTTGTCCACGACTACCCGCCATAACTAAGGTAGACTAAGGTGAACCAAAATTAAGGTGACTTTCCAATATCTCCTGCACGCTCAAGGCTACCCGCCTAGAGCGGAATAAACATTGATGATCCATCAATGAATCTAAGATAGACTCTGATACCATGTTACAACGTGGGTTTGAGCTTAACTCAACCTTAGAAAACTGATTTGTAAGGTGAGGATTGTTCCCCACTTATATACTTTATCTCAACACTTTCTTTAATCAATGTGAAACTTCGACACATCCCCTTTAACCTACAACTATCTACGATAATGTGAGACTTCAACATACTCTTGTTTGCCCACGACTACTTGCCACAACTAAAGGGGACTATGGGTGACAACAATTAAGGTAATTTTTCAACAAGGCCTAAATGAGCAATTTAAGCATCATGTACTACATTTCTATTTCTGTGTCGATGAAGATACCAATTTAACATAGGGATTATCTAAAAAAGAAACCAAATTTTATTCTTATGTTCATTCAAATTGATAAGTATATTGGGACTTGAACACAAATATTAAGAAAAATCCAAAATCAAATTGACTAGAGATAATACAAAATAAAATAAAATTATATATAAATAGGATAACTCTTACCATCACATTCTGAGAAAGTATTAGGAATTGAATTAAACTCAAATTTAAATTCTAAGATAATATCAGATTATGACAAGAAAAAGGTATATATAATCATAGTAATGTATATAAATGAGATAATCTTCACTTTTATAAGTTAATTTTATGAAATTAAGTTATGCTCAAATTCCAACTTTAAGATAATATTGAAAGGGGATTCATCCTCTATGATCTTTATCTGACAAAAGTGAAGATCACGAATGTGATAGCTCGTGAGATCAGTGCAAAAGATGTACGCAAAGATTAGCCTACATAGCACATCTGTTGGGTTTGTGAAGATCAGCGAAGCACACCAGAGTGTTGTGTCCTAATGGATTAGTAAATATTCTTGCAGCATAAGGATTTTTTTTCTAGTCTGATAAGACTACCCCACGTGGGGGCGGGTTGTGGTCCCTCCTGCCCATGCACGTGAGTCCTAATTAAGGATTTTGTCAGTGACAGTTAATAAGTACAATGCAACAACAGGTTTTTCACTCTTGAAAATGAAATCATTGAGCTCCCTGAAACAAGAGGAAGCAGAGATAATAGGATTTTCAGGGGAAAAAGAAAAAGTACAAAAAATTTATACAGTCAAGCTCTCTGTGTATATCCTATTTCCGTAGTAAATTTTCAGTGAAGAAAATACGCACTCCTAAGTAATATACTAAAAATATTGGTTAAGGAATTAAACATAAATTTTTTATGTTGAGATTGCATTAAAAATTACAGAAGAAAATAGTATACTATTACACTTTTCTCAATAAATAGTAAAAAAAATCACTTTTGATTCTTTAACCAGTCTCCATAGGTGGTTAGCATTTTCTAAACAGGAAAAGTAAAAATGGATAATTATGATATGATTTGTGAAGAATTTGTAAGATAGTTAATGTTCATAATTAGGATGAAATATATTTTTGATGTTTTATTTTATTATTAAAATTTGTTTTGATCTTTATCTTTTAAAGATTTATTTTGGTATTTTATCTTTAAAATTTGGGTCAATATTGCATTTTCGTCAATCTGAAACTAGCATTGTTAGTGTTTTATATAATAATTAATTTTAATATAGTGACAATTTTTAACTGTTATTATAATATTTAAAGTTTCAAAAATTAAAAGAAAAGGAAAGCAAAGTGTGTGCATGAGAGTCTCTTTGTCCCCCTTATATGAAAGGGAGTAAGTGAAGAAAAATCTATGATTGTTGTTGCTAACAAAAAGGAGAGAATAGAATACAATTGGGTTCTCAGATCAATCCCCCTTCCTTTGTGCAGGGATCTCAAAAATAAATAAGAAGAGGATGAGAAATCCATTTTTTGTGTTGTTTATGATCGAATAAAGGAACTTTCTTGATTCATCAATTTATCAAATTGATTGAGAGATTTCATTGCCGTATGTGTTTTTATCCACATAGTGGAAAATAAGATGATTCGTTGAAGCATGTGTGTGAGAATTGAACATTTTTATCTCGCAAATTTTACAAAATCCAGTTTTTTTTTTTTATATCTTCTTTTCCATCTATGTTTTCTGCAATTCATTGAGGGGTTTAGGTCACCTCTCTCATGCGTGCGAGGAACATACCAAAAAAATATTTTTAAGTATGATCGAGAATGGAAGATAATAAATTAGGTCAAGTTTCCATATTAGAGAAACTTGTTTTATAAAACTAGACCAGGAAGCTTATATTGTTGGTAATTTTAATAAAACTAAATGATGACAACTTCTAGCATGTACCACTTGATCATGTGGTTTATTATGGACCACTTATATTTACCATGAGATTAATCTCTTTCCTACACTAATATGGTGAACCCTTAGTATCAAATTTTTAATTTCTCTTTGTCCATCTCCCTCTCCTTTGTTCTCCGACCATCGCTCACCGCTGTCGGAGGTGATTTTTGGTCATGATGCCTTTACTAGCAACCCTTGCTTCCCTTCCTTTTTCTCTTTCTTTATCAAACAGATCAACGACTCACAACACCACAATAGATCCATGATGTCATTGACTTCACCAAAGATGCACCAAATTCATGACAGTAAAACTGCATTAACTGGAGCACTGACTTTGTGATTTGAAGAACCACCACGAGTGGGTGCCGATAATAGATTTGCACCAAATTAAGGGGATTTTGTTCCTCATCTACTAGATCTATGACAACAGATTCGCACCAAATCAAGGTGACTTCTTGCGGGTTTGTTGTCCTAGATCTAAATTGAGTTGGACCTTGTTCAATTGTTTTTTATTTGATCATGAACAACGAAAGGGGTGACACAAATCTTGAAAGAGGTCACGATCATCACATGAACAAGGTGTTCACGCTGAGGTCATGGTGCCTATTGAGGCACTAGTTCAACAGTGATTGACAAATGGCGATGGTGATGGATGTGAGGTGGCGACAACAATGACTAGGTGAGGAAGGAGGAAAAGTTGGAGGGGAGAAAGGAAATGCTTTAGTGAGGGAGGATTTATGATAACACTATGTACCTTGTTTCATCTAATGTCTATAAATAATGGTGTGCGGTAGATCACATGATCAATTGGTCCATGCTAGAAGTGGTCCAAAATGATTATAATGGTTGTTGTTAAAATCCTCACATAAAAAAAACTCACCTCAGTTTATCTTAACATCAAAGCCTTTCAATCCACACAAAGTTAGATAAAAAAAAAAATCACCAATCTCAAACAACAATTGTACCAAAATCAAATTTGCATTTCACATGTTAAAAACAAAAATAAGAAATCAATAATAATAACTACACAATGACCCAACCAAAGCATTGTAAAATAAAGCAAGCAATGGAATTAATTAAAATTGAATTGCATGATGAGTGAGAACTAAATGGCTATGGAGACAAAGGTAGCATATATCCAACAAGAATGGATGGGTGAAAATTGAAGAATCAAGAAATGATGTTATTAAAACAATAAAAAAGTTGAGAGAGAATGAAAAAACCTTCAAAAATTGATAATTGAAGCAAGCAGATGAGTGTGACACTGACAAATTGATTGGCTTTCTTTGTTTAGTGATGGTGGTGGGAGATGAATCATTTGATTTGGGGTGAGACTTGTAATGAATATTTATTGTGTGAAAGAGCAAGTGAAAGAATGAAAGAAGAGTGAAAGAAGGTATTATTTATAAACTAATGAAATAAATTATTATAGTGATAGTTAAAAACGTTACTTTTATGAAAATTTTTCAATATCTTATTTTTATTATTAATGACATTAATTGCTTTCACACGAATCGAAGGATAATATTAACTTGAATTCAAAAGTTAAAATCACTAAAATAAATTTCTTAAAAGATAAGTGGGTCTCCGCCAAAATAGTTCATGATTATCAAATTCTTGAGTTAACTAGTCAACTCTTACAATTTTACGAGTCCACTTGTTCTCTGCGAGTTGACTCATGTGCAAACTCTCTTATTAGTAGACACAAGGTAGGCTTGGTGCAACTTGGTAGACTCTTGAGTTTACCACAAAATTAACAAATTAAAAAAATTAGACCAAAACGTAAATCATTTTGGATTGTTTTCTGTGCATTTAGGGTCTAACATACATCTATTTGGTATGTTGTTCCTGAAATGAAGGACCCTTCCCCTGTAACGACATCAAATCCTTGATGGGAATATTATACCACTAATATCACATATGCAAGTTATTATCTAGCAGTGATGCATTATTGAACTTAATTATTTAAATATTGTGGAATTTATTATTTACTATTTTTCTTTATTATGTTATTAAATTTTTTAATTGGTATGTTATTTATTGATATTTTGTTATTATTTTTATATGAAATAAACTCTTACAAGTCTACAAATTGAGTCTATGGAGCTTCCACGAGTCTATGTAGACTCTTGAGTTTGATAGTCTTACATGGTTGTGCATTCAATGGTAGTAGGCAGTGGTTCATTAGAGGATGGAGGTTTCGATATAGTTGTTGCTCCAGAGAATAGGAGGCACGACAATAGCCAAAGATGCTTCGCAGTAGGGACAAGAACTCGCATAAAAGGATTATCATGAAATGGTTATGGAGATGAATATAACATATATTCAACAACCACCACGAAAGTGAAAGTGATTATGAAGAAATGCAAGAAAGTAATGAATGGATGAAAATTGAAAAATCAAGAAATGATGTTACTAAAAATGCAAAGAGTTGTGGGAGAATGAAAAAAACCTACGAAAACTGAGAACTAAAGGAAACATGTGAGTGTCACATTGACAAATCGATTGTTTTCTTCATTTGGGGGCAGTGGTAGGAGATGGATAATTTGATTTGAGGAAAGGGTGTTCATGGGGTTGGGTTGGTTCAAGTTTGGCTAAACCCGTTACCTAATCCGATCAAAATTTTTCGGTTGGATTTAAGTAAATTTTTTACATACTTGACTCAATCCAACTCGATCATAAACAAATTGGATTAATTGAGTCTCAATATTTAAATTTTTTTTTTATTTTTTAAAAATTAAACTTTTTTAGAATAATAATTTGTTTTTGTCTAAAACTTTGTAAGTATATAATGACTAAATACACTCAAAATAGATCAAATTATGATAATATTTGACTAAAAAATTAATGATTTCAATGTTAATACAATATTTTTTTGTTTCTATATATAAATAAAGTATTATATTAGATGAGAAAACATAAACAAAATCAAGACTTGAAAACAACTCAAAAAGAAAAAAATATGGGTGATTTAATTTAATAATCTAATAAACTATGAGAGCTAAAAATTAATGTGTTTTGTATTTAATAGATAATTTATATATAATAATAAATTTAGTTATATGATATGAGATGAGTGTTGGGTTGGGTTAAAAAAATAGAATCTGTTATTCAATTTGTATGTAATTGGATTAATCGGGTTCGACTTGAACATTTAAAAATCAAATCCAATATAATTGGGTTGGGCCACCAGTTGACTCAGACCCATGAACAGTCTAATTTAAAGTGAGGCTTGTAATGTGTATTTATTGTGTGAGAGAGGAAGATAAAGAAAGAAGGGTGAAGTAAAATTTAATGAAATAAATTATTACAGTGACGGTTAAAAGCGTTACTTTGTTAAAAAATATCACTATCTTATTTTTATTATTAATGACATTAATTACTTTCACACTAGGGGAAGGATAATACTAACTTAAATTTAAAAGTTAAATCACTAAAATAAATTTAGTGGAAGATATGTGGCTCATAAAAAAAATGGTGCATGCACCAGAGAAAGGTGGCACGTGGTGGCATGTCAAGCTGAGAAGGGTGGCGCAAGGCGGTAGGCCTTGGGCCAAGTGGTGTGTGGTTCGTCAGAGGATGACAGTTCCAATCTAGTGGACATGTTGGAGAAAAGGGTCCACGACGACAACCAAAGATGTTTCCTAGTAGAGATAAACACTTGCAGAAAAGGATTATGACAAAATGGTTATGGAGATGAATGTAGCATATATTCAACAACCACTAAGAAAGTAAAAGTAATTATGAAGAAATGCAAAAAATTAATGAATGGGCGAAAAATTGAAGAATCAAGAGATTATGTTATTAAAAATGCAAAGAGTTGTGAGAGAATGAAAAAAGAAACCTTTAAAAACTGAGAAGTGAAACAGACATCTGAGTGTGACACTGATAAATCGATTGATTTCCTTTGTTTGGCGGTGGTGGTGGGAGATGGTTAATTTGATTTGAGGTGAGGATTGTAACTTGTATTTGTTGTATGAGAGAGCAAGAGAAAGAGAAAAGGGTGAAAGAAGGTCTTATTTATAAAATTTAATGAAATAAACATTTACAGTGAAGGTTAAAAATGCTACTTTGTTAAAAATTATTGCTATCTTATTTTTAATATTAATGGCATTGATTACTTTCACACTAGTGGAAGGATAATATTAACTTAAATTTAAATGTTAAATCACTAATATAAATTTCTTCAAAAATAAGAGTGTTGCCGAAAAAATGGTGCATGTGTTGGAAAAAAAAACCAAAGAAGGGTGGTGCGTGGCAACGTGTTTGGTGGCGGTAGACAATGATGTGTGGTTCACCGGAGGATGACGGTTCCGATCTAGTGATCATGCCGGAGAAAAGGCACGATGACTGCCAAAGAAGCTTCACAATAGGGACAGACACTTAAAGAAAGGGATTATGACGAAATGGTTATGGAAACGATGGTTACATATATATTTAACAACCAGTGAGAAAGTGAAACACTCAAGGTATAAATTAGATAAAAGAATAAAAGCAGAATTTAGCCCGCATAAATATGTTTATCTAATAGCATTATTTTGAGAAACAATGTTATCGATGTGCTATATATGCACTTTATTTAAATAAAATAATCCTCTCTAGTTACTAAAATTTTCTAGTGGGAAAGCGAAAGACTCAAGGTTGTTGTGGGTTCCAGTATCATGGTGGAAAATAAGGTTGTGACAAAATCAACTTATGAATGATTTACCTACGGAAAATAATCGCATGAAAACTTGTTTTATGTGAAGTTTTAAGCAAAAATTGCTGGAAATTCCACAGGTAAGACAAAATTCTAGTATTGTGTCTTTCTCCTCCGTTGAACTTTAATTTATGGGTTAATAGTGTGGTGTAAAAGGCTTGCGTGCTTCATTTTCGATTGGGGGAAACAAACCAATAATGTTACGATACATAGGCCTGTTATTAAAAGGTTAAATGGCGGTGGTTTGTTTATTTATTTTATTTTTCCATTTACATTAAAACTCTGCCTTTCTTTCTTAAGTCAAACCCACATTCTAACGTGAATGTAAAATTTATATAGTATATGGTATAATAATACTTGACTAGACTTTTATTTTAGGATTAAATGTAATTTTGGTTCTTTAATTTTAATTATGCAAATTTATAATTGTGTAAATTGATTTTTCTTTTATTAATCTTTTGCTAAAAATGTAATGAATTAATTTATAAAAGTAATAAATATAGTTGTTTTTATGATGAACTCACCATGATTTTACATGTGTGTTACCATGATTTTTTTAGCAATGAACCAAACACAATAACAAATGTTGAGTTTTTATTAATCTAAATAATATTTTTTTATTATACTATAAATATAAATGGATTAAGTTTAATCCAATCTCACAACTTAAGACGATTAATTTTATAAAAGAAATATTTTATTTAATGTGAGGCATTTTTAACATATATTATTTAACCATTCTAACTATCAAGACTTTTCATAAACAAGATCAAAATCTTTCTAGTAATAAAGTCTGCGACTTGTAGTATTTTCAGAAAGTATGTAACAAGTTGTCTTAAGGAGTGTTTGAAAAATGCACAATGCTTGTTGATTGCGTTGTCTAAACCACTTTATTTTTAGTTATATTTTCTCTCAAACAATATCGGATTCAACTAATCAGATAACTTCAAAAGGAGTGCTTAGACAAATCAAATTTAAAAGTGATAGATTATGACTTTTTAATTTTTTAATTATCCTGCTTGGGCTAGCTAATTGCCGAGCACTATTATTAGTTTTTTTATTATTATTATTATTATTATTATCATTATTATTACATTGATGCGCAGATCTCTTCTTGTATACGAATTCATCTGTGTAGGTTGTTGCAGTTTTGCTTTCAAATATAGTGTAGAACAATGCTCAAATTGATTTGAGCACCTAACAACTTGATGATGCTTACAATTTGCACTTGGAAGGCACTGGACATTGTATGTTTGATGGTGATTTAACATGTTTATAGTTTATACCCATAAATTGTGATTTTTAATTTGAGGGGTTTTTTTGTCCTAGTTCCGTATTTAAAAAGAAAAAAAAAAACCCTCCTATTGGGGGTTTTATATTTGAAGATTCTTCAGGCTTTATGTTCAATCAATATTTAAAAAATTGAATCAGAAATTGAACCGTGTGAAGATATTAGAGTCATGGTTTAATTAATTTAATTGATTAAATTTTATATTAAACTACATTTTTTTATAAAAAAAAAAAAGTTGATTTTTAATATATTTTTAAATAAATCATTGATAAGTTATTTTAATTCCTAAAATTACAAAACATTAATCATTTTATTTTTTATTGTTGTAATTTTTGTACTAATTTTTTATGGGTTTTTAGGTACTAATTTAAATTAAGATTAAAATGAATTTTCGTAATTTCAATAATTAAATAAACGTGTTGGTGTCTGTGCAAAGTGTGGTTCAAAATGGAATAATCATCGTCTATTTCATATTAGTTTAGAGTTTTTTTGTACAGATATTAGTTCAGACTTAATCATCTTTTCATGTCTTTTTTTTAAAAAAAAATTTTATAGATCTTTTCATGTTTTGTACGTATCAATATGAAATATTCAAATATAACAATCATAGCTGGATGTTGTCGTGTGAATTATTGAAACTTAGGCAAACAGAATTCGACTAACATAACTCCAACACAATTCTAAAGTTTAAATGTTTGAATCAAACAATTTGATTTTCAAGAGAAAAAATCTGCTTCTAGAACTTATGTAACAAGTTACTGAATTTATGCCTGCTTAGCACAGATATTATCTACTTTATACTATAAAATCTAAACTAACCATACTAGATCATGTTTTTAGTACGTTTGGCCACTGTTGACCTGTCCTCAACTGTACTTTATGCTTGTTTGGACTAAGCTAAGAGATCAATGCATACTCCACGTTCCTATTTTTTAGGAACTGCTTTTAGATCATGAGCTTCATTTACACTCATGTTTTTTTTTTTAACTAACTGCTTTATCGTCTCTCATTTTGCGGAACTGTCTCAAGATATTTAATCAATTTTTTGAATTTTTAAATTGATTGGCCGAATTATCTATCCAACACCCATATCTAATTATTTATCCGAAATATTAACCAACCTCATTTGGCTATGATTCCAACCTTGTTCATTCCACTAACTAACTTCTTGATCAAAATATCTTGGATGGCAACACTTCCAAATTTTGGATAAGGTAATTATTGAGAGAACTTTTGTTGAAAAAGTTCTCAAGCCAAAGGGTTAATTTATGACCATACTTGAGCGAATTACCCTTTCACAAAAATTATAATAAAATAAAACAAATGAAATCATCATACATAACCACAGTTTAATTAATTAAACCAGTTCGCAATGTTTAGAGTTTTTTAAGGCAAAGGAAGAACATACCATATATAGTACACATCATAGAGTTAAGGATGTACGGTAGGATATCATACCAATATATCCCAAAAAAATCAAGGTACTATACCAATCCCACAAAAAATCAATTTAGTTGAGATATGCTATTTTGGCACTAATCTTATACTCTTCTAAAATTTTCTTTTAGACTACAGAATGTATCCGTAGCAACAATGATAAGAGGAAAATTGAGTGTGTTGTGCTGTAAACCTCTCCCTAAAAGATTCGGGGCGTATGCTATGATTATGAATTAAGTCAATGTGTTTGTTCAATATCATCAAATTCAACATAGTTGACCTATAAATCCCACATTAAGAGCCTCTTTCTACAAGATTAATATTAATTAATACAATTACCATGAAGATAAATATTATAAGAAAAAGATTGAGTTGTGATTTTTAAAATTTTCATAATCATTTTTAAAATTTCCATAATCCTTTTTAATAAACAAAAGGATCGTATGATAAAGTTTACAAACCAACAATAAGATTTTCACAAGCAGCCTCAGCCAAACCATATCCAACTGATTTTGTAAAAAAAAAGAAATTTCAAGAATCAAGAAATTCAAACCCTTAGTCAATTAATACGAAAAGAGAGATAAACATATAGATAAGAAGAATTTTATATTAATTTATCTTTATCACTAAAATTACATCCAGTTTTTCACAATTCACGAGAGGCGTGTATTTGGAATTCCATGTTGTTCCAAGAAATTTGTACATGTGAGGTATTCTTGGCCTCCATCTATTCTAAGTGCTTTGATTCTGTATGCACTCTACTTTCCTACAAAAGCCTTGAACATCTTGAAAACATTACAGACTTTTGATTTCTACTTCTGAAAATAAACCCATGTCTTTATGCTAAAATCAGAATAGTTGCTACCATTATTGTTGGTATCTCAACCATGCATAGATATGAATGAACTATCTCTAACAACTTTTTCACTCTCCAAGACTTTCCAATTGAAAAAGATTCTGTGCTTCTTTCCAATCTTACATGTGTCACAGACGCCATTAGAAACATTCACAAGGCAAACCAGAAACGAATTATCTTCTTGACAAATAATTTAACCAAAAAAATGAAAGTGTTCAAAGCACATATGCCATCATCATTTGGAATTATAGAACTCAAACGAGAAAGTTTTTCATGATGAATTTTTAAAGGGAATGGGTGGTAGGGAGTCGTCTTTACCTATGAATTCTTCCATTTCTGTCTATCAACATGCAAAAGCCATGATGAATGTATCCTTTCTCTCACGGTTGTCTCATTCAATAAATTGTGATGAAAACCAGGAGCATAGAAAAACATTAGACATAAAATTTCATCTAAAGCAAAAGATAACTCATCTTCCTATCTCAAATATTTTCATCCCCAGAACATGAATTGCTTGCCAAAAACTTTTTGAATTTCTCACAACATTTGTCTATTGTTGGTTATTAGAATTCTCACCTGTAATTTGAATTTCTACAACATTTGTCTATTGTTTGAATCTATACTCTACAACTTTTTGTGCAGAACTTTCCACTGTAGAAGCAATTAAAATTCATCTGGTCTGGGTAGTTACCTCTATCCCTTCCTGATTAGGGACACCAAAAGTATTTTCACCTCTTCCTTGGCCAAATGACCTGAAATTGTTGTTTCTTCCTTGGTTGAAATTTCCCCATCCTCTTCCTTTGTAATTTCCACGACCACTGCCTTTGTAGTTTTCTCTTCCTCAATTGTTGAAATTTTCTTGACCTCTATCTTTTGCACGACTTTTGATTCTTCAACTCTGCTACCATACATGACATTTGTGTCATGGGATTCAATTATTATAGTTACCACATGATCAAACTTTTTCGGTATAGTGCGTAAAATTTTGTCCACCACCTTGTTGTTTGGGATGTCTTCTCCATACACCTCATCTCGTTACAAGACCTGTAACACATGAAAAATATTGTTTCAGAGATTCAAAATTAGACATTTTGTACCTTTTGTGTTTCCTTTACAGATATTGCAGCTTGGATTTCTAGGATTTCTCCACTCATTTGTAAGACATCTTCAAAATATCACACGCTTCTTTGACAATTTTGGCTTTTGCAATTTTACCAAAAATTGAATAGTCAACTCCTTGGTGAATTTGTAACAAGGCCAACTGTATCTCCTCCTAGGAGTATCATGATCTCTTTTTGCTAATCCTGATTAAAAAAACTCCAAATATTATGAGCTCTCAAATGTATATACATCAAAAGTTTCCAATAATTAAAATCTTACTTTGCATCTAGTTTGGGACCGAAGCACACAATGTTATAATTATGATTTTCTGATAAAATTTTGATTCTAATTATAAGAAAATTTATTTATTCTTTTTTGTAAGATTATTTTTTAAATTGTAGATGCATTAATTATGTTTTTCTCTACAAATTATTACTTAATTATTTTGTCTTCAAACATTAATGAGAAGCAATTAGGTGAATAAGAAAATAATAAAAAAATAATTTTGAAATAATAGTAGAAATAATTAACATAATTAATTAAATTAATTATTTTTCTTAAAGAATGTGAATTAATTAAGAGAGTCTTATAATTAAATACAAATGGAACATACAAAAGAAGTTAGAGACTCCTTCCTGTAGTCTCGGTTATAAGTAAAAAGAAACATATTTTACACTTATTAAAAAGATTAATTAGTTAATTTTATTAAATTGTGTCATTTTAATTAAAAAATAAATATTTTTCTTAAATTATCATATATTAAAATTTGATAGGAAACATAAAAAATTCTTAACCTTATTAAATAAAAGATATTTTAAAGAAAATCTCATTAAATAAGACATAAATAAATAAAATTTATTTATATTTGAGAAAAAAAGTAAAAAAGGTTTTGTAATCGAGACCGAGGACGTACATCTTTTTTACCTGCAACATTGCAATTACATATTCTAACAAGCAAGCATGTACCACAATCATTGAGTTCTTAACTAATTAAAAGCAGAGGTAAAAGTAAATTAATGTCAACATTAATATTCCACTCATAAATATATTACAATATTCATCATAAAAGAATAAATGAACAAAAGAATTCAATACCTACATACCAATAATTTTGGACTCTTTTAACAAATTTTGCAATACCATAGCCTCTACACAAGGAAACAGAGAGAGAAATAATTTAATTACATTCTACTTGGCATGGGTCTAGTCTAAATTGCAGTTTGTAACCACCACAGCAGCCGCAACATTTGGAGGTTTCTGAGCCTTAATATGGCCACCCGATAAGCTGAAATTGTCTCCAATTTGTAATTGCAGCCACAATTTAATTAAATCCTTACAATTATTGATCACTTTGATGAAGTGATGTTGTTTTAGCACCCTTCGGTGAAGGAGAGGGTTCTTCTTCTGGAGGAAAATCAGAGATCAAAGCGAGCATCCGGCGAATGCTCACCGAACGTGCCGGCCTGAAGCTGTTAGATTTCTTCATGTTCTTGTTGAACACGTTTGATGAATTGGAGAGGATAAGGTAAACCAAGGCTTGAACTAGAATGAACACCACAACCTTAACCAACATGTCTCCTAAGCTGCTCTCCATATTTGCAAAGTATTGCGTGCTAACACAAATGTAACAAAACCCTAGCTTCTATATTTCTTGGTTGAATCTCTTGAGTTGATTTGAAAGTGAACAATGGATTGATGAATGAATTGTGAAGAGAAAAGTGGCATGCACACGTCCTTTTTATAGTTTTTAACGCGTGAAAGGATATGTAGGACCAGTCATTGGAAAAGTAAAGTATATAGAATAGCATGCGATTTGGATTTTTGACCTAGTGTTTCACGTTGAAAACGTAGGAGTTGAGGTGGAAATTTCGCTGTTATCCAGAGATTAACGTGTGTGAATACGCGTGAAGAGTGTATTGGTCCATTAAAGTACCAATATTATATCAAAGGGTAAGCCAATGAAAGAGGAGAATTGGTTTTTGATGATGACCCATTAGGATAAGTTATGTTGGGCAGACATTTCGTGAAGAAAAATAAATTTGGTCAATTTGTGGCCTCTCAATGGAAGGTGCTGATTCATCGGGTCTATCTACTATAGTCTCGTTGCTATGCTAATAGTTATTTAATTGGTTTGTCTTATAAGCAAACGAAACTCGTCGTTACCTTGCTTAGCCATCCGATGACAACAGAGATATTTTAACCCGTGCCCTTGTGGGACATGGTGTGATGTTATTCTTTCATTTAATTTTTTTTCTTCTATTTGCTCAAATATCGTAAACTATGGACCTCAAACTCTCATTCCAAAACTTTAAGACAGTTCTATACTCAAAACTTTAACTTATATTATTTGTCAAGTTGAAACTACCTAACAACACTATGCACGCGTTCAGTAGTCACTTATTTGTACACTTGTCTTTCTCCCTCCCCTTTTTTAATCATTAAAGATAAATGCAAATAAGTGTAAAAATTGCATCAACGTTACATGAAAAAAATGTATTTTTTAAGAAAAAAATGTGAATTGATAGACTGTTGACAAAATAATAGCGTCAAATTAAACATGAGCAAATGTTTGCCATGACGATGCATGAAGTATAGATCAAGAGCAAATGTTTGCCGCGAAGTATTGAATATTTGATTGAAGGGATGTAACTTGACTTGCACCACACGGGTGCCACCTGATTGCTTTTCAATTCAAACAACATACATAAAACTTATACGTGTCTTACGATGAAGTTGGCATCCCTTTAAAGATACCCCTTAATGAACCGTTTTGGGTGATTCAAATGCTTCTTGGGATTTATGATACATGTGGGACATCATGGCCCAAAGGTAGTTCAGAAAATGCAATGAGTGTTATTAGGTGCACCCAGCATTATTGCTGTAGCATTCAGTATTCTTTGAAAATGACCAAATTACGTACTCCTGTCATCTTTCTTCCTTTACGGATCAAGTTGATCCGCAAGTTAATTTTTAAGACTTATGGATCAAGTTGATCCGTAAGTCTCTTACGGATCAAGTTGATCCGTAAGTTTTAAAAATCAACTTGCAGATCAACTTGACCAGTAAGAAGCTTGCGGATCAATTTGATCCGTAAGAAGCTTGCAGATTATCTATATCAACTGCGGATCAACTAAAACCTATGCGAATCAACTTATTGCATATGCGGATCAACTTGAATGAACTGGGTGCACAAAAACATTTTTAAAAATACACAAGAGTATTTTCACCTTTTCACTTTAAGTGTTGGGTGCACCTAGCAACATCCGCGTGCTAATAATGCTATGTGGTAGTAATATTTAATCCCTATCCCTCCTCCTTTACTTTTTCATTAAGTCAAAGTCCAGACCACATCCCTCCAAACTACAAACAGTGTCGATGCGTCTCTTTTTATTTTCTCTTAAAATTTAGTAAGAAGAATTTTCTCAGAGTTTCTGTTTTTAATTTCAAACATCTTGATATATTATGAGACTCAATCGGATATCCAAGTCAAATCTTATTGTGGTTTGACAAGACCTCTCATAAACCAAGGTAACCAACCAAGCACACAAGATTTTCATCAAACAACATGAATAGGAACTAATAAATAAATTCACAATCAGTATAGGAGGAAATTACCTTTTCAATAGGACAAAATATCATCTACCTTATCAAGTAGAAACAGGCTCTCAGCGTAATAAGCAGGGTATAGAGTCCATAAACCCCCCTCTGCAATTGGAAGTTGTACAAGGATTGTGTCTCCAGGTCTAAGGGATAAACTAATTGCCCCTGAACAATTATCAGCAGTGACCCTCTTCTGTTTCTGATCATGACGTCGCCTACGCTGTAAAAGAATTGTGGATTGATGCCTAATTCATCTATTGGAAAATCATAGATGTTGCTCCAAGATTGCACTCTATCAAACTTTGTCAACTCCCAAATTTGACAAGAGGATGGCCTCCCATTCATCTGAGGGGAGTGGCAGACGGTAAGAAGAGGGTTCACAGGGCGGTGGCTACCACCTTCGACAAGACGTAATCAGAGGAGGAACGAGCCAAACACTCGGGAAGCATTACCTCATCAAACTTCTCTTAGGAAAAATCAAAGGAGAGCACAAAATAGTACCAAGAACCGCAAATGTCGTCCACTTTGCGTCGGGCACAACAAAAAACAATCCCGCCAAGCATGTCCCTACCACCAAATTTATCACTATCACACAAGCTATATATGTCAGTAGGAGCCAGGATAACCATCCAAACCCCGGTGTCAACAGATTAAATGTGAGCCACGTGAGAGTCATGAGGATACGAGACAAAGTGAGTTTGACCAGCTTGTGGTCACTGATTTGGGAATCAAAGCCCAAGAAAAGGATACCTGAATCGAGGCACAAGAAGGTAGAGGACGATGGAGCCTGATGTAACGGCGTAGAGATGGATTGCAGAGGATGATAACGGACAAGAAACAGTCTGAGAGGCAGACCAGACCGTCGAAGATGGCTTTGATTTCTAAGTCGATTTTAAGATCAGGGTGAGGTGGGAGGGAAAGCACAAACCAGAGTTAGAGAGGATAGCGTTTTCACGGCGGAGTAAGTTGCGGATCAGAGGAGGAACTTCCTCTGCCGTGAAAACGATGTCCTCTCTGACTCTGGTTTGTGTTTTCCCTCCCACCTCACCCTGATCTTAAAATCGACTTAGAAATCAAAGTTATCTTCGACGGTCTGGTCTGCCTCTCGGACGGTTTCTTGTCCATTATCATCCTCTTATGCAATCCATCTCTACGCCGTTACATCAGGCTCCATCATCCTCTACCTTCTTGTGCCTTGATTTAGGTATCCTTGTTCTTGGGCTTTGATTCCCAAACCGGTGACCACACGCTGGTCAGACTCGCTTTGTCTCGTACCCCTCATGACTCTCACGTGGCTCACATTTAGCCACCGGGTTTGGAGGATTATCTCGGCTTCTACTGACCTATATAGCTTGTGTGATAGTGATAAATTTGATGGTAGGGACATGCTTGGCGGGATTGTTTTTTGCTGTGCCCGACGCAAAGTGGACGACATTTGCGGTTCTTGGTACTACTATTTTGTGCTCTCCTTTGATTTTTTCTGAGAGAAGTTTGATGAGGTAATGCTTCCCGAGTGTTTGGCTCGTTCCTCCTCTGATTGCGTCTTGCTTTGTGTCGTCAAAGGTGGTAGCCACCGCCCTGCTGTGAGCCCTTTTCTTATAGTCTGCCACTTCCCTCGGATGAATGGGAGGCCATCCTCTTGTCAAATTTGGGAGTTGACAAAGTTTGATAGAGTGCAATTTTGGAGCAACATCTATGATTTTTCAATCGATGAATTAGGCATCTATCCACACTTCTTTTACAGCGTGGGCGGCGTCATGATTAGAAACAGAAGAGGGTCACTGCTGATAATTGTTCAGGGGCAATTAGTCTATTCCTTAGACCTTGAGACACAGATCCTTATACAACTTCCAATTGCAGAGGGGGGTTTATGGACTCTATACCCTGCTTATTACGCTGAGAGCCTGTTTCTACTTGACAAGGTAGATGATATTTTGTCCTATTGAAAAGGTAATTTCCTCCCATACTGATTGTGAATTTATTTATTAGTTCATATTCATGTTGTTTGATGAAAATCTTGTGTGCTTGGTTGGTTACCTTGGTTTATGAGAGGTCTTGTCATAAGTGCTCAATTTAATAATCTTATTTTGGTAAATTTTATGTGAAAGTGAAACTTACTGAAAAAGCTAAAAAGAGTTTATAGGAGGGTTGTAAATCACTTTTATATGCTTAACCAAACTCCTTCAATTTTCAGCTTAACTACTTTTATTATAATGAGATAACCCAAATAAATTCAATAGAAGCACTTGGAATCGCCCCTTGAGTTCTGGTTGACCTGTTTTTTACCTTACAAAAGCAAATGACAAGTCAAACAACAGAACTTTTTGTTAGAATCAAAATTTTATCAGCTTCAGGCAAGGTTATTAAATTTGATTTTGTGTAAATTCGTGAAGGACTTGTAAACTCAAAAGAGTTTACCTTATACCAAAATAATAATTATAAAAAATAGTTGTAGTATCCAAACCAAGTTTAATAATATAATATATAATTATAGTATTAAAATCAAATGACAAATGAAAACCATAAAACAATAAAAAAACCAGCATCAAACTTGGTAACAAAGCACACTACAGTGTCAATGTATGGCAGTGATCAAATTATGCATAAATGACCAAATTTAAACTTAAAAATTCATAAAGTGAAAACACAAAATATAAGTAAAAGAGTTAATGATCTTCAGCATCTTTGTTTTCATCAACATCTGTCATTGGAGAAGAAGTGTTCAAAGGAGAAACCAGCTGAAAATGCATGGTAGCCAATAAAGAAGGACAAAATCCTAATGAAAAAGGCAGATTTTTGTTGGGGCTGTTTTAGGAAACTGAACCAAACTCTGAATTGGCCGTAAACTCACAATTTTGAGCGGGTGAACACGTAAACTCATGCAAGTTCACGAGTTAAACACTCAAGTTTAACGACCATGGCTGCTGGTCATCTTTAACAAATCAATTTATTTCCTAACTGCTCAACAAATCCTTGAATTATCGATTAACATTCTAGAAAATAGTTCAAAATTCCATAGGGCTTTGACTTTTGTTATCTTTTTGTCGATGCTATCAATAAGCTTTAATGTATCTGTAGTTGGTAGCAAGCTAGGAAACACTTTTTAGTGTATGTGGCTGCAAGGGAATTGTTGGAGAATCTAACCTTAAGTAGTGCAGTGCATAGGTTTGTTTAAACTGCCGTCGTGTGTCAACTTCTGAGAGTGAACTTGAATCAAATTCTTTTCAACTATTTAGAACAATAGTAATCAAATGACTGTTTACACATTGATGCTAATTATTCTATCCATTTTTTTTTACAAAAACAGCTTGAAGTGGTAGGACCTGGTGGATCACCCGATGGGCATGCTGATGATGATCACCATTGATTGCAATCCTTCAATTAAATCTGGAATAAATTCTGGAAAGATGGAGAGACATTGTTTAGCATACACTCTGGCCTTTCAAAATCCTGTGGCCTATGTTTGATTTTGATTTGTCTATACCTTGTTGTGTTGCAACTTTTGAGATAGAAAGTTTATGCAATTATTTGAACGCAGGATGCTCATTTGCTTGAGCTACCAATTCTGTTAGACAATGTTTTGTGCGTTGTGAAATAATTGATAGAACTTGACGATTTTTTATCTGGTTTTGAATTTCTGAAACCTTGGGTGATTTTTAGCACTAAACCATGAAGTGGATTGTTTTGGAGTAGGCAAGTGAAGTAGAGACAGAATTGAATGACAACTTGTTAATCTTTGGAAATAATTTAGGTGTGAGCGTAATGGCGAGGTGGGTCCTCTTGCCACCAAAAACCACAAATTTTTGTTGTGGTGTGTTTTATTTCAGTCTATTATGCATCACCTTCGTTCAACATGTTTAAAATTACTAATCATATCGTAAAAGAATAATCATGTTGAAGAATCTTTTGCGGATGAAAGGTCATGTGTGAAATGTTTGTTTTTTCCAAGTTCCAACCATGTGGAACATTCATATTGATATGCAATTAATATGGATTACATAAAAAATGTAAAAAGCAGTTTGATTGATTACATTGTCATTCACGTATTATTTTATCTCGTTGAAAGAAATTACAGGCTAAAAAGCCTACAACCAGTTGGTATGTCAGAATATAATATATTATAAAAAAACGCATAACTTGTTAATAAAACCTTTACAAGAAGCTTTTATAGAATATTGTTGAAGTATTTTATTCTCTCTTTTTAAGAAAGTAAAATCATAACATTACTCTTTGGAAAAGGAAATTAGTATTTGACTCCAAAGTTTATAAAGGTAATCTAAGTCCCCAAAATTAAAATGCAGGACTTGAGAATTTATATTCCTAATCCAAAGTTGGGTCGACCATATGGCACTTGTATCAATTGACTTTTAAGTAGAAAAATAAAGGCTAAATAGTAATTTTTGTTCATCGATATGTAATTCGTTAACAAATATTCTCTAAAAGATAAAAATACAAAATTTAGTTTCCATGAAAAATACGACAAAATATATCTGTCGTTAACTTGCTTCCGTTACCATTAATTGTCAACGTGAATTGTCGGTATAGGAGCATATTTGTTTTAATATTTTTTTGACTTTCCGTTCTATCATTCCGCCGACAAAATGCAAAATTTAGTCCCTGAAATATAAAAAGTGCAACAAATATATTGAGACGTTAATAATACATTGTGACTAATTATTATTATTATGTGTTTATAATTTATTATTCTTATTCGTTTAATACTTATGCAATATATTTTTTAAATTTCCTTTTAATATATATTTTTATTATTTTGATTTTCTTGTCAAACCTTAATCTTTGTTGTTAAAAAAAACTTTATCTTATACCTCATATTTAGATTGAAAATAATATATCAAGAATTTTGACAAAAAATAAAACACAACCGTCCACGGACCAAAATTATTTATTTTAAAAAAAGAATTTAATCAACTATTTAAAAAAAAAAACAAATCTCACAAAATTTAAACTAGATGAAGTTAAAGTGAAATTATAAGTTTTTTTCTTAATCAATATTATATATATATATATATATATACACACCTCAAATATGAAAGAATCTCTTGGATAAACGTTACATGCTTCCATTCAAGACAACACTTATTATACATAATATGGATGAAATGAAAATAGTTACTAACAAATAAAAAACCCAAATAAATTTAAATAAAAAAATACAATAATGCTCAAACTAATACATAAGTTAACTTTAAAACAAAAAAAATCTAATACATAGATTTATTTTTTGTCTTTGGGACATAGAGTTGTATCTCTTGCTCATTTAGGGGTTATAGCGACCTTGCATTCCATTTGACATACTATGGCATGACAGAGTACGTTATAAATGGTAATTATGATATAAAAAAAATTGAGTTATCATTTTAAAAAATAAAAGCCTTTTTTATTTGATCCGTAAGTCTTTTACGGATCAACTTAATCCGTAAGCATTTGTAAACCTTTTATGGATCAACTTGATTCGTTAGCATCCATAAACCTTTTATGAATCAAGTTGATCCGTAAAAGGCTTACAAATCAACTTATCTGTATGCTTAATATCAACATACGGATCAACTTGATCCGTATCAACCTTATAGATCAACTTGATTCGTACGATTTACGGACCTCCCTCACGCACACTCATCACAAATGCGAAGAAAGGGGCAGTTTTGACATTTTTAAAAAATGCTGAGTGCATCTAACAACACCTTAGCACAATGATCTAACTAACTGAGTTAATGAGCCAATTATGTTACAAAATAAATAATATTGCTAAACATAACAATAAACTTTCTAATGTATATTTAATGCGCATGTAAATTTAAATAATAAATTTTGTTACAATTAATTTTGATATAAATCATACAAATTATTTAATCCGTATATGTTTTTAAAAATAAAAAATATTTTCTATTACAAAATTTAATATACATTAAATTTTGTAATAATAAAAAAAATTAATACACAAATGAGTAATTTAACATATTAATAATTAGAAAAATAAAACTTTAAGAAATTAAAAAAAATAAAAAACCAATATAAAGTTTTTTTTCTAAAAAATCAATATATTCTGTAAGATCTTATAAAAACTCTTACGGAAAACCCTCTTCCGTAGGATCTTACGAAAGAAGTCTTTTCCGTAAGATCTTACGAGAAAAGCACGAAGGGCAGAATTGAAAAAAAGAGAAAATGCTAGGTGCACCAGCAATACTACCGGATACACCTAACAACACCCAAAGATTTATCTAAGGATTCTTCGGACCACAAGTACCTTTCCTAGTTAAGGTATTAATGATTCTTCTTACCCTCTAACCTTCATTCAACTGAAGTTAATTTTGATAAATTTAAATCTAAAAAATTAGATTTAATATATTTTGGGGATGATATTCAATATTATTTCAACATTATCCTCGGTTCAATTGTTTTAAAAAAATTATTAATAAAAATTCTTAACTTCCTAAATAGTAATTTGTGTAATATAATATTATATGAGTAAAAAGATAATGTATTTACAATGTAAATTTTTTTGCATAATCATTCAATTATAATTTGTCATAATATATAATAAATTTATTAACTTGAATAATAATTATTTTAAAATAATTTAAATTATAATTTGTGATTAGATGACGATAGACAATTGCTTACATAGTATAAAAACATTAAATTCATATTATATTAACATTAATATTATTTATCTTAAATACATTAATAAGATATAAATTAATTTTATATTTTTTTCATTTTATGATTTATCTATATATAATACATGATATTACGTCAATTTATAAACCAACTAATTCAATCTTATCCTATCTCTTATCATGTCGTGTTTAGGTAAATCTATTATCATGTCTCAATTGAATTAAATGAGTTTAAGTAAATAACTCTAAAAAATTTTAAGTGAAATAAAAATAAAGATACATCTTTACCCAAATCGTCTCATAGACACCCTTGAACGTGAGAGGTCAAGGCCAACGAAGTTAGAAAATTAAGGATATTATTCATTTTTCCTTCTTTTGATAGGAAAATTAACCTTAAAAACTGCTTATTTTCTATATTTACGGTTTCGCAAGGAAACAATCATTAACCCACTCCTTGAAGCATCAAAGTCAATCATAATCATTTGGGAGAAAAGTCGATGTTTAGTTAAAGTAGTGACGATATAGTTAACCAGCTGCGTTGATTCCTTAAGTAAAGATCAGAACAAAACTTACACACCACAACAAAGTATGCATTTTAAGGCTCTTCCATGGTACACAACAACACTCAAATGATTCAATCCCTCAACAATCTCAATATCTCATACCGTAACTACAGCAACATTGGCAGGAAAAAATAGCATCTACTGTAAAGCCAAAGCAAAAAAATTGGGAACGAAATGATTCAGTGGGAAGGATCCATCATCCACTTGGGCAATTCAGACACAACATAAAAGAAAGCTAAGTTTTACACAAGAAATTTGGCTAAGGAAATCCAGTTACAAGGACCAACATAGAGAGAGTGGAAGATGGGTAGAGAAGTGCACATTACCCGTGCACTCCATCAATTTATTGTATTTTTTAGCTATAGCACTAGACCTAGCTAGTTGGAGATTCCCAAAAAAGGAGGGAAAAGAACAGCAGCATAATCGTCGGTGCAGATTTACACTTGAAAAGACGATCTATGGTGATACAACTTCAGCATTATTTTAATACACTATATACCTGCAATCACATTTCAGAACAGCAATAACGTTAGTTCATAAGCAACAATAGAATTTGAGACTCTTTCAAAATAGAAGATAGATGGCCAATAAAAGTGAGTGATAGTAGTAGAAAATGGTTAAAGTTGCTAGACCAAATAGCATTTGACATATTTAAAAGTTAAAAGAGACAGAATTTGAGTGCGCTTGAAAAAAAAAACTAACTTACAGCTTTATTTAAACTTATCTTGTACTATAAGCTTTTGTGTAAGCATCTGGGAGAACTTATGAAAATAACTTATAATTTCTTGATATGCCGTTTTAAGCTTGTTTCTGCAAGCTTTCCGAGATAGCTTACAAAAGCAACTGGTAGTATATGTGAGAACAGTTTAATCATATTCAGGTCCAATTTGGATAAATTTCTCCATAAACACTACAAATCCACATAAAACTTAATTTTAAACTTACATAGAATATATTTCCATTTAATTTCTCCAAAAGCTAAGGGCATAAGCCTGTATTTGGTTGAATCTTTGCAGGTCACATCTTTGCAAAAATTCAAGTCAAATTTAGAAATGACATAGCAGCAACTAATGTTAGCTTCAAGAATGACGCGCATCTAAGGCCATCGAACGCCAATCCAAACATGCAATAAGTTGATTTTAACATATGGAGAAGCTCAATGCATTTTATCTTCCTTTTTTCTTTTCCTATAAATGCTCATGAAAAAATTTATCCAAACACAACTCTTGCTCTTCAAGTACAAAAATAACTTACACAATAAACACTTATTCCTTAAATCTCATAGAACTGCTTATGGTCTCTTGAGTCTTGACTCTCCTCCCCTTCCCCAACCCAATAGGGGAAAAACAAAACAATTTCAATGTTAACAATAAACACCAAATCTATAACAACTTTAAAGGCAAAAATGCAACATCACAAGAGTCCACAAGTTTTCCTCAAATGAAATGCAGAAAATCAACATTCAAATCTCAAAAATCTGGGTTTAAAAACAATTAGGGTTAGTTATCAACAACACTCTCCAAGGCTTAGAACATAATACACAGATTAACCTAACCAAAATTCCACACTCTCAAATCTCAATTGATCTAGTTCTCCAACCAAATTTCGAGTTTCACTTCCATGATCATCGAAATAAAAATTTGCATAAAATTAGAGCATTAAAAGACATGAAAAGAGAAGACAGAGCAGAGCACCTTATGAACCAATATGATCAGCAAGCCGAATCGCCACCTTGAGTTTCCCCAATCTGGGCGCCGCGATTCTCGTTCTCTTGGATGAGCGCGTGGCGCGAGGCAATGTGGTTGAGCGTGGTCCTCAGCCCGTAGAAATCCTCTTCCGTCAGCACCGTCAGCCTGGCAATAATCTCCCTCCTGATCTTCGTCATAACGCCGTCACCGCCTTCTTCCTCCTCTTCTTCCAACCGAAACCTGCATAGCGGACACGAGGCGTGGAGTTCGAGCCACGGCGTGATGCAATCGGAGTGGTATAAGTGTTTGCAGGGTAATTGTTTGGCTTCGGCGTGGGGGGTAATTTGGTCTTTGCAGACGGCGCAGCGAACGACGCCGTTGGGGTCGAGGGAGGAGAGGAGGGAGGGGGTGACGTGGAGGGAGGGGAGGGGGCGGGGTTTTGAGGAAGGGGGGTTGAGGAGTAAGAGAGCGTCTTGGAAAACGACGTCGAAGAGGGAGGATTCGGTGTCGTTTTGGGAGAGGGTTGGGGAGTCCATGAGCTCGAGGAAGTGGGTGTGGCAGTGCGGGCAGAGGAGAGGGGAGGGTGGGAGCGTCAGGGACACGCTCATGTCGCACTCGTGGCACCAGTAGGCTTTCGGATCCGCCATCGGTGGTGGTGGCGGTGGCGGCGGAGGAAGTGGGAAGAAGCTCTAACTAGTGTGTGAGGTGAGGTGTGGTGTACTTGTGTTGGGTGTGAGGAATGGGGATTAAGAGAGAGTGTGTGTGGGGCCCGCCCCGACTTCAATTGTTTGTTTCTCTATCGCTTTTTCCTTTCATTTGGTAGCTTCTTGAATGCAACCTTTCAACTATAAAGCATAAGGACTTGATATTATAAAATATTTCTCTATCCACAATGTCGCTTTGGCCGAGTGGTTAAGGCGTGTGCCTGCTAAGTACATGGGGTTTCCCCGCGAGAGTTCGAATCTCTCAGGCGACGTTAAATTTTCTTTTTACTATAGCTTTTCAGGAAATAAGTTTTCTTTAGAGAAAGGGATATATTCTACAAGAACTTTTGTTTTTTTTCTTTCTTATTTACTTTTTGAATAAATAATAACGCATGTACTTTGCATTAAGAAAAAATACACTACATCGACTGAAAATGTAAAACTCTTAGATTATAATTTAAAACAATTACTAATTGTCACTAATGATAACTTTCTTTTTTCTTACTTTTTAACAGTTAAGTTTTAAATTTTTAGAGAAAGGGATACGTTCTACGGGAACCTTTTTTTTTAAAAAAAAATTATTGTTCTTGTTTTACTTTTTGAATAAATAATACATGTAGCAAAAATCTAAAGCTCTTTTAATTGCAATTTAATGTAAGTACAAGTTTTCATTTATAAAATTTTGTTGCTTAAAAAAATATTTTAAATTAGTTGACTGTGTATAAACTTTGAGACTTGCAATATATCTTTATTAAGCTGAGGATGTATATTTTTTAAACTCTTATTTTGGGGTAGGTCCTTTTTTTTTATATGTAAGTATAATCTTTTGGTCATTTTATTAATGAATTTGTGCTTCTGTTCTGCATGGATTTGTAATCTCATATTTCAATTGATGTATTATTTTGATCTAGACTTGCACAAGTTCTGATGTAAACAGTTAGTATGTTTTGATTAGTTTATAAGATAAATTAAATTAAACTATGATTCAAACTAATACATGATTTAATAATATGACTGAAAGCGGAGACTTTTTTGAAAGTCATTTTATTTAAATTCCCACTTCATAATACTTTCGGTTAGGAAGGGAAAAAAATTGTACTGTCACTTTAGGATAAGTTACATATTTTTAATTAATGTTTTAGGGTATGATACACTGAATAAACAATGGTAGCCAGTGAGTTTTATTTATTTATTTGATATCATATTCGAACTCACACTCTAATGTTTTTGAGATGATATATGCAAACCACAAAGTCATGAGAAGAAGTGACAATAATACATAAACATAATATTAAAGGTTTCAATAAAATAGTATAAATTCTTAAATATGCAAAGAGAAAAGTATCAAATAATTCATTTTTTTTAAGAATTAATTGCTTCTTAATAAACACATTATGTTTTATTTAAACAAAAAAAAAAAAAATATACTGACTCGTCATAATTATGGGATGTAAGGCAAATGATGAAATGGAGATGTCTTTATCTAAAAGTTTTAAGGAAGCTTCTCTAATTTGAATTTGGTTATGGAATTAGTTTCTCTTATCATAACATATATTTCAATATAAAAATTGTAATTGAAATTAAAATTAATTATATTTAACGGTTAAATCTAGTGTGCCATCACTGCCATAGCTTAGGGTTAAAGCAATAAAGCCTCGTTGTCTCAGTAAGTAGCAATTATCTGCCATATTCGACACACCTAGGCCCCCTGTGTCCCTTAGATTGCCATCCTTGATCAACACCAGAAAATAAAATTTGCTTCACAATAAACACTAATCACAAAACACATAAATAATAGAGCTGCATTCATCCAAATTTTGTTTTCTAAAAAAAACAAATTTATCTACCAGGATCAGATCTGGTCAACGACCTTAACCTAACGAAAAACTTGACTTTCTTATCCAAATTATTACACCCATGTTGTTCCTTCCTCTTCACATCCCAATTCTCCGGCGACCCCATCATCAGCACGCTCTCTGGCGACCTAACTCCGGCAGCCGTCGACGCCTCCTCATTTTCCGGCTGATCAGCGGCAGCTGTGGCGACTAGCATCCTCCCCTGCATCGCTGCCAAGACCTCCCTCATGGCCACGTCAACATCCCCTCTGTTCCTGAGCAGTATCTCTCCCACGTGCGCAGGCGTGAGGGAGCCACCGCTGCGGATGCATCCCTCCACTGCCTCGAACAACACATGCGAGTCCACTCCGAGGTAGTTGCGCGCGAGCTCACGGAATGCGTGTGTCCCACACGTGCCGAGGCTGACATGGACGTCCATGCGGCCGCACCTGAGGAGCGCGGGGTCCACACTATCCCTGTGGTTGGTTGTAAAGACCACAATCCTCTCTTCACCGCAACAGCTCCACAACCCATCGGTGAAATTCAAAAGCCCTGAAAGCGTGACTCGCCCACTCTCTTCACACCCCGTTTGGCCCTTCTTATTACTACTCCTCAACGACAGCTTCGCGCCCTGACTTTTCTTAACCTTCACCGTTCTATCCGCCGTTATGTCAACGGAACAGTCAATGTCTTCAATTACTATTATAGAACGGTTCGTCGTTTGTATTAGTAACGACCGCAACTCGGAGTTATCAGAGACTTTTGTTAATTCCAAGTCGTAAACGTCGTAACAGAGAAAATTCGCCATTGCCGCGATTAAGCTTGATTTACCCGAGCCCGGTGGGCCGTGGAGTAAATACCCACGCTTCCAGGCCCGGCCCACTCGCTTATAAAACTCTTTACCGTCAGCAAACGCCGTTAAGTCGTTTTTTATCTGTTTCTTGAGTTCTGGCTCGAGGGCTAGGGTTTCGAAGGTGGACGGGTGACGGAAGGGGACGGAGACCCAACCCGATTCGAAGGAGCCCGAAGCGGTGGTGTTGTTCGTGAAGAGCCTCCGCTCTCTCGAGACGCGCTCGAACTCCTCGGCGCGTGAGGTCACGTGCGCGAGGTATGGCGAGAGGAGCGCGTGGCGGTGGCGCTTCGGGAGACGGAGCGTGAAGCTGCGCCTCTCCTCGAGCGAGTCCTGCGCAGTCTCCACGTGGTGCGTCCACCCGACGCGGTGGCCGCGGAAGGCGTCGTGGACGGTGTGGTTCGGCGCAACGGCGAAGGAGATACGGTTCGACGACGGCGAGCAGGAGAGAGTTAATCGGCGGCACGCGGCGGCGGGGGCGTGGTTCGCGGCGTTGAGGTAGAGGTGCACATGGCGGTAGAGGTCGTTGAGTTCGACGCCGCAGTAGCCGTTGAATTCAGGAATCTCGAAATACGAATACGGAGAAAGTAGATCTTGCAGAGATTCGTATAGAGAATGAAGCAAGGAGAGAAGCTGCGATGGAAGAACGTTCTGGAGAACGGTAAGTAACCCTAACAGAGACCACATTTGTGATAATATCTCCATTTCTGTGTGTTTTAGTGTTTTGGTTTGATTGAGAATTTGTTTGTGGAAATTGGAATTGAAGGGTTTGGGTTTTTAGGGTTCTTATACGGTGCGTAAAAGGAGGAACATGGCTATGATAAAAAAAAAAAAAAAAAACATTGGGTTGGGCATATGGTAGAGTAGGCAAAAGTTAAAGGTAAAGATGATGATGAAGCCGACCACTTTGCTTTATGCTTTTTGCTTTGTTCGTTTGAAGAAGATGTGTGAATTGTGTGATAAACTGATAATTGGGTTGTTAGGGTTTTATGGACATAGCCTTTGAGGTTATACATAAATTGCCATGCGTATAGAATCTCAGATAAATGCAGATTTTTGTTTGCCAAAGGTCAGGTCTTTTGTTTTTGTTGCTTGTTAATTTTCTGCTTTGGAATTGTTGAACGGTTTGTTTGGTTCTTTTTGTGGGCTCAACAAAACCAAAATCACACAAAAAAATGCAAGGTTTTGAAAATTGCTTACGTTTCAGCTTCAACCTTTTTAATTGTTATTATGGACCAAAAGAAAA
The DNA here is from genome assembly GCF_000004515.6 of Glycine max. Classification (NCBI taxonomy): domain Eukaryota; kingdom Viridiplantae; phylum Streptophyta; class Magnoliopsida; order Fabales; family Fabaceae; genus Glycine; species Glycine max. The sequence goes on from NC_038244.2 coordinate 12,347,661, forward strand.
ACTCAGTTGTTATTTATTTTTTCTTTTTGTTGCATTGGTTTCTATTTATTGTATGTAGTGAGAGCATGGATTTAAATCGGAGTTTTCGTTGTGATTCTCGAAATTAAAGAAAAAATACAGGGAAATGTAGCTTTCATGGTTGCAATTTTGTTCTTCTTATAATTGTGGTAAAAATTGTCTTACATACTTCTTCCTTTTATATATATATATATATACACTCCTTCCTTTGATATGTGCTGCGATTACTTCTTTTTTTTTTTCAAAATAAAAAGCTGTCATTAAGAATATAAGACATATCAATGATCTATCCATCAACTTTAAAAAAAAAAAAAAGCTGTCTTGCATGCTCCTTCCATGAGAAATGGTATACGTACACTCTTGTTTTTTCCAATCTCTCACTTTTTTATTAAGTTATGGGATAGTTTGTTAAAGCTTATTTTTAAAATTAGTACTTTTTAAAAATAAAATAAGTAGTTTTTTAGTTTTCTGATGTATTTGTTTAAACTGTTTTTAGTTAAAATAAGCAATTTTTTTAAGAAGAAAATCATATCTCCTTTTTAAAAAGGCACTTATATAAAAAGTGTATTTTTTTTTAAGTTTTAACAAATTGGGCTTATATGATATATCTACTCTTGAGAACAAAGGTTGTCCCCATTGATAAAAACAGGGTTCATCTCCCACAAGAAAGTGAGCTCAAATCTAGTTATTGATGTGAGGACCTTATAATCTACTTCTCTCTTTTATCTCATTTTTCTTTCTCAAAGTGTGAAATAACATGGAGGGTCTATACTTCTTTATCCTATAGTATAAATTGTTTATTCAGATAATATATATGTCTGAAATAAATTTTATTCAGATAAATTGTGAAATAAATTTTAAATTCCAATGAATAGATTAATAAATTGTTTATTCAGATAATATATATCTGATTTTTCTTAGATAAAGTATGAGATTGAGATTTGTATATGAAAAAAACTCATTGAAAGAGTTAGAGCCAATAAGTGTTTTGGGCTCGAATTGCCTATGATATCCTGGAAAAGTTTACAAAATAGGCTATAAATATTCTCTAAATAAGGCTTCAATTTAGTAAATTCAAAGAAAAAAAAATCATTAAGAGCGTTAGAGCCTAATATAAAATGTTCTCAACTCCAATCACCTCTTATAAGAAATACCCTTGGTCTTAGAACAAAATGACAAATCAACCAGAATTATTGAAATATAGACAATTTACTCTCATTAACAACAATTGCTGATATAGCAGTTTAATTTTCTTGTTCAAGGTTGCATTAAACTTTAGGTATATTCATCAAAATTCAATCAATTTTTACAAGCATCTTTTTTTTAAGTAGCATCTGATGCCCCATAATTGTACAATGCACACGCGCCAACTAGCTTTAGTAAAGGTCTTGAAGAGATAATCCTCCAGCAGCAATGAATCACGGCGCATGCAAACACCCGGGGTTTCTTAGGGAATGGTATGTAGTGGATCTCGTTGAGTTGAAGCTGCTTTTGGTTCTTTCTTGACAAATCACACTTTATCTTTTTTTTCCTATTGTTCTTGTAATTTGTGCCTTCAGAGGTCAGAGAATGTTCTTGTGAATTATTATAACTCATCAGTCACTCATGATGAGTGCCAAGTAGCAGATGATAATGAGGGGATGATGATATTATGTGCTACTGATGATTTTCATGTTTTACCGCAGCACTATGTCGGTTGAAATTGGTACGGAGGAACCCACTAGATTGATTTTATATTCACTGTATCTTTTGGCATGGACCCATTGAATAATTTTTTTATTCATTAGCTCTTCATGTTTTTCTTATTTTTCACCTTTGTACTTATGGGTCGTATAGACCATTGCAATTGATGTTGAGGTTAGATTTCAATCCAATAGTACAAATATGAAAAATATGTACCCAGCTATAGATTGTGACTGAAAATGCCAATTTGTTACTTAGTTGCTTATTTGGTTGGGCACTTCTGTATATGCATGGAACTTTTCATTACATTATTTTAGGCTTTTACTTGTTGAGGTGGTGAAAGGGTCTATGAGATTGAGATGCATATAGATCTTAAAGTCATGCAGATGGTGGTGGTATTCTTTTTTGTGCATTACATTTCTTTTATATCTTTACATGCATATATGCTTTTGAAACAAAGTTTCATTTATGCTTCTTTACAGAAATTTGTCTAAATCTCCTTTACTAAAGCAACGCAATTTGCACCATCAGATCAAGATCCTGTGGTGTTTGGCTGTCGTTCTTATCTAATCTTTGTTGCCCCTTCAATGGTTTTAGGTATCTGCTTATAAAATGGTTGAAATTTTGAGAAAGGGAACACGGAAAGAGAAAATAAAAGAAGGAGGAAAAGAAAAAGAGGCATGTGTATGGCACATTAAAAGCCACGAATATGGAGATGGGGCAAAAATTTCAGTGTAGGTCAGCCTTGAGAGAAAGCCCTGCGTAAATGGGGGTATCAAGAATAAAGCCACAAAGAGGTTCTCCATGGAATGTCAATGATCAAATGTATCATATTCCATCTATGCAAGAAGCATAGCAATGTTGACTCATCAAGAAAATAGATAAAACTATTAAGTAGAGCAGTGTTATGACTGTAATTCTTAGCAAAAATTCGAAATCTAAGTTCATTTGGGTAAATTTTCTCCATTAACTATGTATAGGAGAAAAAAAATATTGAACTTCTCTGCAAGTTAAAATAAACTTATGCACCTAAGTGTTTTGGGCAAGTTAAATGAAAAAGATTGCTATACAAAATAAAAATATGTTAAATTTTGCTTTTGTGACTTTTATTTTCTTAACTTTTCTTAAATTATGAAAAAGGTTTATTTAAACATATGAGAGAAACCCTGCCTAAGTTTACTGTTGTCACCGTCTATTAGTTTGGGTCAGCCTTGAGAGAAAGCACTGTCTAAATTGGGATATCAGAAGAATAAAGCCGAAGTGGATTCTCCCTGAAATGTCAAATGATCAAGTGGATCACACATTCCATTATGTATATCTCTTTTTTACAAGATGGATTCTTCAAGAAAATGAGTCAGTACTCAGTACTATCTGGAGCTTGGTAGTGTTATCTTGCAATTAGTTAACGAAATACTAAAAATGAAAGATTGCACTTCACCCCTTTGGTTTAAGCTTTGGTTTTTCATGATAATCTATTAACCATCTAAACTGTCCATTATTTTCAATCATTTATTAATTAATGTGTGGAAAATATTTGATATTTTAAAGCAGAAGTTTGGTGTGACTGAGTAAATAAAGCATATATTCTAAACAAATATTAATAAAATATGGCGCTTTTAGCTTTAGTCAACAAAGAAAACCGATTAATGATTAAGGACTATATTGGAAAGAAACAACTAAAGAAATGTAAATTTACAATATCTCTGTTTTCTTTCCCAGGGTGACAGATGTAGGCCACTCCAAATATGATTAATATCAAATCTTTAGATAAGTTAAAGTTTGAATAGGATAGTAGAGAACAAAGTTTAAATAGGATATACAGACCGTAACTCAAGGATTATAAATGATTCGATAGTATTAAGATTAAAATATAAATATTCATAATGAATATGGACAATCACTTATTAAATATTTAAGACGAAAAAGGTTAATCTTGTGCATCAATACTCAAAAGTTTTACTAAGTAGTGATTTTGTAAAAATATAAGTTAGTTTTTTATTTTTTTTATTTGATATCATCTTAATTAAAATCTTAGGCTCCTTAGTGGTATCTTAAGGTATTTTCATAAGTTTTAATCTTTTAGATCGAATATGAGACTAATCTTTAGTCGGAGTTTAGTCACACTTAAAATTCATAACATCTTTCCAAGAGTGTATTATGTAAGAATCGAACCTAGATCCTTCTTCACAAATTTAACGTGTATCGTCAATTGAACTATTTCCATTAGGTAAAATGTTAGTTTCTCACATGAATGAAGTTGTTGAATCATAGATCTCAACCAAATGTATTCTCGACTTGTCTCGTGTAATACTAAATTTTTTGCATGAGTATATGATACCACTATTGTGTTTTGCTGCATAGATTATCATGAATTTGAATGTCATTGCTTGTAAATAAATATCCCATTTTTTATCCATCATTATGAAAATAAGATGAATAATCTCATACTAATGTTTTTATGTTGGATAAGAACTATATTTTGCTAGTAAATTTATGTGAATATATTAGGCTTCACCTAAGTATTCTTCGAAGTGAACACAATAGGTGTTGTGTGAGTTTGATAGTAGTTGCTTTTTGAAAGAATACTTGGATGAAGTCTAAAGTGACTTTTCAAAAGCATACTTGGAATAGCCTATATAGGTTTAGAGAATATTGAATGATGCTTGCAAAGGAAAGAAAATAATATTGAATAGAGTCTTTAGAGGTTTAGAATATTGGGTGTGCGAGCCTATGAAGGCTTTAGAAGAAAGAATAACACAATTGTGTGTTTGGTCTTAGCGGAAAAAGTCTACAAGTGCGGTACTAGAAGTAACTCAAGTTAGGATAAATCTATATAAATTCATTTGTATGTTGTATCCTTCTTTACTATTTCTCATTTACTTTTTGTTGCTGCATATTTATCTTTAGTTTTGGAAAAGTCTTGTTAGACATTTTATCAAAAGGTTTTTACAAAGCAACTTCATAACTCAGAAATAGCATCTACCTTTCATCAAAAAAGTAAAATTTGTGACAAGAGAATATGTGATTTTAAAATGTATAACTTCTAAAGCAGTGGTATTATGTTTTACATGAAAACTCTATTTTATGTTATCATTTTTATCCAAGTACTTAAGAAGGACAAATATTTCTCTTACATGACTTCTGATTTCCAAGCTAGTAGCTTGAGAGGAAAAAAATCAGACACAAGCCTAGTCATTTCATGTGTCACTATTCAACCTTTCTTCTACCAACCAATTAATCCACTTTAGTTTTTGAACATGAGACTAAATTTTTCTTAGGAGACTCAATTCTTTCGCAAATGAAATCGAGTCTTTATTGAAAGACTTAATTTTTTGTAAATTTTTAATGTGAAAACTCGATTATGTCTCAAAAGACTCGGATTTCCTTCAAGAGATTTGAGACCTTCATACAATTTAGCCCTTAAATGAGAATTTTAATTTTCTAATGCTTTTCTTTCGTAAATAATTGGATTAGTGATCTTTTTAGAAAAACAATTTAAGTATTTTTACATGTAGATAGATCAATTGAGTTAGACTTGATTGAAATAAGAGTGATTACACAAATTTATATAAATATTGACTCTTGGTCTTCATTCTTTGTTCAGTTCATTGAATTTGTCAACATCAAAACTTTGTATGCTTTTATTAACAAATCTTGTGAGCTTTATAGGAGGTCATGTTTTACATTTGTGTCATTTTCAATTACATTATTTCATCTTTGTTTTGTAGTTATAAACCATAACAACTTAGACCAAAGTAATAAATGAATCAAGCTAATGCTTTATATCTTTTGATTCCTTTTGAGTTATGGTTCATTCTGGCATATTGTTGGTTACAAGTTACACAGGATGCGAACTATAATGCAATAAACATAACTAATATATGCCGAAGAAGACTAAACCAAAAGAGGAAATGATAAGTTCATTAACTTAAGTGTTGTCTTGTTTTTGTTCTGTAGCATATTACCTTCATAAATATATTATGTTCTTCAAGTAGTGCTAAGCTTCCTATAAGAGGGAGAATGTCTTTATTTGTTTATGTATATGCAAAAAAGAAAAAGAAAAATTTATACTTTTCCTGCTATGTTTCCAAATAAACAATAAAATCTTTTTAAAAAAAAAAAACCAAAAACCAACATAAAATAGAGGCACATGAAATGGGATACTTTTATGTAACTAGCATATGACACTTTGGTCTTTCTACAACAACTCTTCAAACTTGAAGCATGGACAAAGCAAGCGCATTCTCAAGATTAGAGGAAGCATGGATAAAGCTCTAACCGTTTGATGAAAGAGTCCACTTAGATACCAAGTCAAAGATTCATGGTGTATAACCCTAATCAAAGATTACTATCACAGAAATCCCTAATCTTTAATATGAGAAGCTCATTTGTTCATGTTGTATAGTCCACCTAAGCTTAATATCAACCAAGAATTTCCACTCCAGAGTCTCTACTAACATCATTCACACTATAAATTACACAAAATTCCAGAAAAAGAAACTGAAACGAAAGCGTGTTGATTCATCTAAGAACTTGGAATTTAATTAAAAACCCACAAAAGCCACAAATCCATAACCAACAACTTGAAGAACAAAGAACAAAAATGAAGAAAAATGGGGTTACATAAATGACATGAACAATTCAAAAAATAAATGAAAAGAACAAAGAATAAAAATGAACAAAACTTGAGAAGAGACAAGAACTTGGCACTTCTGGTGAACAATGAGGCGCATTTTAGTGCGATTGCATTTCAACGTTAATATGATTTGAGAAATATTACTGTGATGTCATAAATGGAAACACCCTATTTTCGTGTTTTAATCTCTTTTCAAAAGATAAAAAGAGAAACTAAAAACGAGAACATTTAAAACCTTTTCCCCCTTTTTTTAGTTTTAAAATTAAAATTTGAGAACAGTTTTAGAAGACAATTTTATAAAATTTACTAAACAAAAAAGTTTTTGATTTTTAATTTTTTAGAAGCTAAAAATTGTTTTCGAAAAGTGTAATCAATAAAGTCCTAACAAGTTCCAGAGGGAGGATAGTTTTGAAAAAAAATATATAAAAATTTGGAGAAAAGGGGTGTACTAGTAAAAAGGGGTCTATATAGCAATTACTAGGCTTGGGCTTTTCGGTTAGGCTAATACCTATCCCCACCCCAAGTATTGTTATTCTCACTATCACGTGGTTATTATTTAAAATTCCAAAACTACTCTTTCAACGAAAATATGATTCTAATCATGTTTTTGTTATATATGTTTTTTCACCCCTTGATTGGTTCAAGCGCACAACTGCCTTTACCTTTAAGGAAAAAAAAACTGCGCGCACACCGAAGCGGTGCGACCCAGAATCAAAAACTGGACCTTTGGCTACTTTGCAAAAAGTATTACCATTTGTGCTACAAAAACTTCTTAGAACATAATTGCGAAAATTTAATATATATACCATACAAATGATATTACCAGTAATAATAAAATGTTATATTAATTTGTGATGTGATTTTTTGGCCTTTTTTTAAATATAGGGTAAAAAAAATTAGAGAGAATGAGTGAGACTTAGGGTTTTACTTTTGCGGCGAATGGAATGTGCAATGGTGGTTCCGACAAAGAGCCTCTGAATGATGGAGGTGGTGATAAAAAATGTGTCTCCTTTAAGGATACGATGATGGCTAACAAGACTCCTTTGGCTCCACATTCAAAAGTGGATTTGATCGAGCAGAAGCTAGCAATGATTGTGTTTCTAGACGACAATCCTTTTAAGCCTATGGTTCACATAGCGGATTAAGTGCTTGATAGGCTATGTGCACCATGGCAAGATGCATTGGCGGTGAAACTTCTTGTCAATAACCCTAGGTTTAATGTGATGAAGGACATGCTCACGAGAACCTGGAAATTGGCAACAGGTTTTAACATATTGGATATTAGAAACAATTTCTATATGGTTAAATTTGACAAAGGTAGACAAAACAATGGTAATTTTAGTAAGTAAAGGTGAAGCTATCAAGATTGTGCAATCAATTTGTGTTTTTCTTAATTTTAGGTTGAATATACAACTGAACTAGCTTTCAAGGTAAACACAAAGTTGTACACAAAGTTGTAGTTTGTTATCTTAGGTTTAAAACAAGATAATAATGAACTTTATAGGATAAGTACAACTCTAGATATTACAAATATACTCTACTAAGGTCATAGACACATGAATAGGAAATGGTAGATTAATTCCCAAAACTTAAGAAATATCATTCCAATCACAATATTGATAATTGTCTTGTGAACCTTATTTGAATGACAATTTTGAGGCAATTACTTAGTATTTCAAGGCTTCTAAACCTAATCTGTCCTTTTTAATAGTTATTTTGTAAATAAACTAGAATAGCTTTAAAATAGTTTAAATGTTTGATTTTTCATTTAATTTTAGTTTTTTTGTGTAAAAGTAAATGAAGAAAGAAGATAGCTAGTGTTGGGACCCAATTCAAGGCCCTTTTAAAGGATTGAGGTTGAAGAGGTCATACATGTTAGGCTTAACGCACTTTAGGTTGAGTAAATTGTTCCTAGTGTCAAAGATTTAAGCTGTGTGAACCTCAAGCTTAGCTCACAGTCACTTACAACAATTTTGTTTTACATGTAGACTTAGTGTGACATGTTGGGCTAAACGTGCATGCAATTATGAAAAAACAACATATTTGGTTGGGGAAACTATCGGGGGAACCATATAGGGTTTTAGGTTGTAGCCGGGAAGCTCTCCCTTGCCCTCCATGGCTTCCCTACCATTTCTTCTTCTTCTTCTTCTTCTACTTCTACTTCTTCTTGTAGTTAGATTTATCCATTTTGGGGATTGATGTAATTGAACTCATCTTTATGTAGACATTTTAGTTATTAATCTGTGTTTATTTTTCATTATTAAGTATTCTCTTTTATGCATTAATGCTTGTTTTGGCTTGATCACCCTTTGCTTGATGTTGTGGTTTGAATTGTCAATGAGAAATGCTTTTGAACTTAGAAATAGAGAGGAACACCTAATGAGTTTTGTGTTTAGGGATGGAGCAAAGCTTGTTAGCTGTCTTTTAACTCTTATTCTCAAAGAAAGTCATTTGGTTAGACTAATCAAGGGATTAATAGTTTGGTCAAAGGACTTAGATTCTTTCCATCCGAGGGATCGGGATTTGAGTATTTTTGTGAGTTGATGATAATAGTTGGACTTTGAACTAGAGGATAACGTTTGTTTGCATAAGGGTGTGATTTAGTGAAATCAATCCAAACACTTTTGTTCTTTGTTGTTTTGCCAATGTTTATTGCATTCCAAGTGTTTGTAAAAATTACCCGAAAAAATGTTTCTTGTTCTTTTGCTCTTGAACTTTATGTTTGTTTGATTTCTTGCTATTTATATTGTTACAATCAAATTATAATTGTTGTTTCCAAAAGGCATAATTAGTGAGCATTGCTTTTTTTTCAAGTATTACGTGAGTACCTATGGATACGATTGTCAAACTTTTTGTTTTATACTATTTGCGCGACTTAGTACGCTTGCCAAGAATCTTAACAAATACCAAGTGGACAGTTGATATAATAGGTGTAATTTAATAAAAACTAAAGTAAGAGTTGCTTCCCTTGTTGAACTGTTTATGCAATACAATGATTGACAATCATGTGTGTGCCTACTTTAATTATGATATTGATTGTGATGGCTACCTTTTATACAAATTTTAAAAAATTGGTAACTTTTTTAAGTGACAAATCATTATCGGTAAAATGCATAATAATTGAAAACTTGGGTGACAAAAATTCACAAAATAATAAAAATTGGGTGGTAAAATATGAAATTAAACCTTAAAAAATAGAGATTAAAATTTAGCCAAAATGTATTAGAGGATCAAAAATATTTTGGCCATATTAAAAGAACAAAAATTTATAATGAAAATCTTAGTTTTTTTTTTTTTTACAGTGGAAGATCTTAAATTTTTTGATCTATTTTTTTATTAGAATATTGTTGAGTCATAAGATAAATTAGGACCCTCAAATAATTTGAATTGATGTAAATAATTACAAAGTTTGAAAGTTAGGTCTTATATACCATCAAACATATGTAGTGTATCTGTGTCCGCTAGTTTAGACGAAAGCAAATAGATGCTAAGGTCTAATAAGCATTTAAGACTTCATTAGTGTTCTATGTCTGAGATTTATTTTGTAAAGAATATCTTGAAACATTCTTCCTAATATCTGTTGAAAGCCAATAAAGTAAGAGAATAATCAAAAACTCAAAGAACAACATCTCTCTTCCTTTTAAAGGTCCTTTCTGCTACACCTGCTTGTGGACAGTACCTTTTCAAAGCAAAAGTGCTTTGACCTCTGTTGAAGTGTGACTTAAGAAAGATGAAAAAAAGTGGTGTTTCAACATGGATTGGACGTGTATCTAATGCACCAACGACTACATCTTCTTACACAAGCTCACATAGAAGAGAAGAAAACTATTTAGAGACAAAAAATACTTTCTAAAGACTGACTATAAATATGAGAAGCTATGAAGAGAAGAAGTTACAAACCCACGCAAAAAAAATTGAAATATATTTTTCCCTCTTCTTCAAGCTCTTTCTCTGTAAATTTATAATTTATAAAACTCTCAAAACAATTTACATATCCTGAGAGAAAAAAAACTAAGTATTTCATTTGCATACTCGTTTCTAACACATTAAAATTATTTAGTGAACAAACCTTTTAAACAAATCTTTTAATTTGTTTAGAGTTAGAAGTGACTTGGTTGATCAAAGAATATTTAAAATATTTTAAGTTTAAGGATAAGATTTGTTATAAGGTCAGAAATATCAAGGAAGAAAACTTTTAACTTTGTTAAAGTTAGTGGAACTTAATTAGTTACTAAAAAGTAAACATAATCTCTCAATGAAAAAAACGACTAGTATAAAATCCTATGTCTTATCTATTTTTCTCTCTTGTTTTAATTGACAAAGGATTTAAATTTCATTTTGTTTTTTAAAGAATTTTTATAAAATATTATGATACGTTGATCATATTTATTTGTGAAAACTATGTTAAGTTATCTATTTTTAAAGTTTTATCAGAGGATAACTATGTGTTTACAAATATTTGGCATAATATATTAAGAGTAAATTTGACTTCACTCTTCAATTAATTAAACTTATTTTATTAATTAAAAAACTCGTTTAACTAAAGATGTAGTTATAATTATTCGCAATTAAAAAAGAAGAAGCAGATGCACCGTTAAGATTTTCCATTTGTATGTGAAGATCGATCTTTTTATTTCATTGGGGTCTCTTGTTCCTTTTAATTTATTTATTGATGAAATATAGAAGTGCTAGCTTTACAAATCCTCCTGGTATATGCATGAGAAGAATTACTTAAACCTTAAGACACTGCATGAATATGTGTATCTTCTCTTACTTGAGTTATTGAATCCCCCCCTTCGGCGTGTCTAGAAAAAGGTAGATGATTCCAACAAGGAAGCTCTATGCTGCCACATGCAGGGTACCATTTAATAATTGTAGAAAAAGTAGCAGCATGCCAGCATCCAATAACACCTGCAGTGATTACTATGTGTATGTATGAGTGATAGATTGATTAAGAAGAGATATAATATTATATAATAACTAGTGGACTGCAGAGATATATATATATATATATATATATATATATATATATATATATATATATATATATATAAGTGTGTACATAATTTGTGGGGAGCCCACTCTCCTTGGAGGAACCCCCTTGTCTTTTGTTTTGCCAGGCGATTAAAAGAAGCAAAAGTTCCATTTCATGAGTGTGAAAGACTAATTAAGTGGTGGTTCTTATCATCTTTTTTAGCAATGGTTGTAATCTTTCATCACCGGTTCATATCGGAATTGAAAAATCATACCAGCCAAAACAAGTGTCATTGCTCTTAATAACCACCCTTTCCAACTATCCATAAAAACAATTTATATTGCCTCACTAGTTGATTGATCGCAGTTAATTAAATCAACGGGGAACAGTATCAACGTTCAATTGACAGTGACCCATGATAAATCTAAACTAGATGTTGAAAACACGGCCTCTAGAGATATTTTGGGACACAAAAATGTTAAAGGTTTTTTTTTTTATAAAAATTTTAAAGAGACTTAATATATTATATAAAATATTAATTTTTTAATTTTTTTAGTTACAAAATTATTTATTAAACTTTTATAATCAAGTAATTCTAACACTTCACTTTCAATAGATAAAATAGCTAACACATTCAATTTATCTTGTAACATTGTTGATTTTAAATATGATTTAAACAATTTTAATTTTGTAAAACTTCTTTCAACAGTAGCAACTTTTATCGAGATTGTCAATAAAATTCTATATGCAATGAAAACATTTAGAAAAGAATCTAAAATTTTAATATAACTCAATACTTCTATTGGTGTACTAATCTCTTCTCTTAACACTTCTCTTAATACTTTAAATTCTGAAAATGAATCAAGACCATCAATATCAAAGTATTCATTAAACCTTAAAAACTTTTCAAGATTAATACAATATTTTTTCAATTCATCATCATCTAAAGTTTTAATTTTTTTGGAATCAAATAAAAAACCAAAGAGAATACAATATAGAAAATGATGATCGATGAACAGAACGATAAAACCTAGAATTGGGAACACACAGAGATTTTGTTATTTAGATGTTGTGTCAGGCGCAAGGGTGCTACGTGATAAGTGTTGTATTGCTGCGTACCCAGAGTCATGCTCGTGAAATGAATCGTTCGACCAATCCACCGGGATGGAGATGAAAGGCTCCGTATGCGGGACGTCGGGATGTATGCGATTTATAGGCGTTCAGAATCCAGACGATGTCAAATTCAGAAAGGTTGAGCTGCGAAGACAAAGTTTGATCAATAAACAATATGTTTCATTCAAGGGAAGGAGAAGAATAGATTTTTTGTTATGAACAGAAAATGAGGAGATGAAAAAACGTGAAGAATGGAGTCTGAGATAAGTTAGTTAGGGAATTGAGATGAGTTAAAGGAAAATTAATAGGGATTTATTTTTTTGGGATAAATAAAATACTTTAAATGACATTAATTGTGATATTGGTTAATTTTCAAAAAGATGATATTAATTGACTAATTTTTAGGAAAGAGAGAGATTCTAAATTATTTTATTTTGATAAGTTAAAATTTGTTAATAATTAGTAATAAAAAAAATTTATATTTGAATTTTTTTTTTATTAAGCTTTAAAATTCTAAAATTTTAATTGTTTTGGGATAAACTAAGGGATTTTCAAAATATGAAAAGGAGATAATACTGTATATTATGAAAGGGAAATTTTAACTCTGATGAAAGAATAACACTTAAAAGTAGTACTTAAAAATCTGTACATAAGTTTATTGAAATTATGAACTTTTTTCTTTTCACGAATAATGGTTGACATGGGTTACGTAGGTAGAATCCCCATATATATATATATAAACATCAATTAAGTTATTGTTAGGTAGGGCTAAAATCTGGTCTGAGTCATACTTTTTCCCTTTCTGCTAGTCATTATAAAAACTGAGTCATCATTTTCACATAAAGAAAGGAAAGGAAGGTCATCTCTCAATTTGGTCCTTGGTCGGTGGTACGTGGCAGCTTCTCATTTGCTAGCTTGTGTTATCAATAAACCACTACCATAAAATAACACACCGACTCCCAGAATATTTCTGCCAAAGGTGTTGGGTTTTGAGAAAGCAGAACCTTTGGCGATAAAACAAGCTTAAAAAAAGTCATATACAAAATAATAAGGACCTTATATTTTCTTAACCAATTAAATAAAGCACCTTAAAGAAATTGTGTCCATGTTAATTAAAGTCTAATACATTAGACATTATTGATGTAGGTTTTATTGGAATAAATTCCTCTATAAATATATTTAAAAAATGGAAACATAAAATGAATTGAACTTTTTCTACGTACTAAAATTAATTTACACTACATTATATTTTATATTTAGAACAAATTAAATTAGATTTTTTAATAAAATTAAGTATATAAATTAATTTTAGTTTATAAAAGAAGACCAATTTATTTTAACTTTTTTTTTCTTCTAAAAGTATTATTAATTAATTATAAAAAAGAAATCAAAACAAAGCTAACCCGAAGTCAAAAAACATTTAAGACTTTACTTATTTTAGACACAGCATTTAGCATGCCAATAACTCTATATAAAACCTTGTTGGCTGCACAATATTCTCCCACAAACAATCAACAACAGAACAACTACTTCTTCAAACAACAACAGATTCAAGTTCATAGTTTTTTTTGGTAAAACAGAAATGGCCTACCACTCTTCTCAAAATTCCCAACCTGCTCTCCCTATGCACCTATGTTTCTTCTTGCTCACCTTGTTCATGTTCCTTAGTTTCTCATTTTACTCAAGCTACGAGCCAATAATGGAGAGTTTCATGGACCAAGTGAAGTTGGTTCTAATGGTTTCTCCCCTTCTGCTTCTGCTAGTTGTGCACTTCCTTTGCAACTATGGTAGTGGAGGGGTTTTGTCTTCACTGATTCCTCTTCCAGAGAGAGAGTCACTGCACAGAGCAGGTGGAACTCCTTGGGGTGTTGGCTTGGTTCTTGTTCTTCTTCTCTTCATGGTGTCTTACCAGTCTTCTTTCCAGGAACGTTGGTTTCCTCTGCTCACAAGGTGAAAAGTTTTGGGTTCTTAGTTTTTTTATCCGTAAAGTTTAAAGACAACAATTGAGTTAGATTCTTGATTGGAGTTCTTAGTTATATGGTAACATGGCATGGCATGGAACTTTGTTTGTAATTAGTGTAATTTAGTGAGTTCTCAGGGATTTTCAGATTTCATTTTTTTTTTTTGTATTTATTTGTTTTTGTTGAAATTAAAGGGATATATATATGGTGTACTGTTCTTGCAATATATGAAACTGTGATTTTCAGTTTTTTGGCATACAGACCTTTTGTACAACTAACCACTAATCTGTGACTCTGATATATATGATCGAGTAACTTCTGAATTATGATGTTTATACAGTCACATAGCTTGAATTTTTAATTAAGATTAGTTTATAAACATTAGTTATACTTCAGCCCATCAAGAAAGATAATTAGTAAGCCAAGTTCAATCAAACAAGAGTAGGGATGAGAATAGGTCAGGTCAGGTCAGACTTTAAAAGGTCTGAGCCTAACCTACGATAAATCTTTGAGGTTTGAGTCTGGCCTATAACCTATCAAAAACTTTTATTTTGGCTCGACTTGATCTTTTTAAAAGTTTGGCCTGGGCCTGATAGCCTTTTTAAAAACCTTTTAATAAATATTTAATATTTTATGGCGTAGGAATGTGACAGGAAAGTTAAAAAAAAAAAAAAGTCAATCAAAATAATGAGGAATATAAAAGGGCACATGATTCACATCTAAATTGTAATTAAAGTCTTTGATCATAGGAATAAAAATTATGAAACAGTAAGGTTTAATCAAAGTCTGATAGTTTTAAAAAAAAATTAATTGTATCCAAAAAATAATATTATATATTGATATCCAAAAAATAATATTAATATATATATATAGGTTGACCTATCAAACTTATAAGACTTTTTAATAAGTCTAAGACTGGTCTATTTAATTTAATAGGCTTTTAAAAAAGTTTGAGTCTAACCTTTTAATTAAATAGATCAGTTCAAACCAGATTTTATGTAGGTCAGGTCGTAAACATCTGTAGGTCAGCCTAACCTATTCTCAGCCCTAAAGAAGAGGATCCAACTTTAAAATATGAAATTCTATTAATTTAACAAGGTGTTGCTAATAGTTGCCTTCAATCACTTGTTAAGAAATAAAAAAAATGATAAGTAAGGGGAAGATAATCAGAATTAGATTTAATCTATTATTAATTATAATTCCAAAAATTTAACTGTCAACTGTCATTTAATATTTTAAATTCCTTAAAAGGAACTAACTTTGGTAAACTTGTTAGCTGCTTTTACTTATAATAGGCCAATAAATGTAAATATATCGTACTCTTGGAATTTAGATGCTCGCTTGCAACTTATACGTACAAGTACCTTAATAATGTCAAGTATATTTAGAATTTAGAATAGTTTTATCATTTCATCATTAGTTCATACACTTACTTAACACTCGTTAATTTTTTTTTCTCTATCTTCTTAGAATATCACATTATCTATTATTATATTTACATTTCTCTTCTTTCTTTTTTTCTTTTGAGTGCCAACTGGTATATGAGTGTGTCCATAGATTATTTCCCTGGAATTTATATTTGTGTTAACGTTAATCAGTCATCCTGATTTACAAAATAAGAGTATACAAAAGACCTCTGAAGTGTTTTTTTTGTTTGTTTATATTATCTCGTCTGTTACTCACATTGCATTTAAGTTTATAGATTCTAAGTTCTAACTATATAAATATGGTCTAGTTTAATTAATTATATATGATAATTATGATGCATCCACACAACTTGTAGTTGTACATGCAACATGAAATTAGAGTTGTATCATTTGCTCAATCCATATCACACTTGTGTAATTTACACTTTATAGCATGTTTCAAATGTCCTTTCTGTAAGGGGATTCGCTTTTTTTTTTTTTTTTCAGAAGTTATTATTTCAAATAACGGGTAAAGTTAAGCCATGTTGTTTGAGGGAAGGTTACGCATATATAGTTCATTGTAAGGCCAACAAAGAATATTCTTCATCAAATCAATTCACCAAACTGGGACGTAGGTTATCAAATCAAGAATCTGAAAGGGAATCTTGCCCTTAATTTTTTTTTTCCTTTTCAAGTAGCTAGTTTGCAGAAATGACACATCACATGCTCTTCTGGTCAAAGAGAAGGAAAAATTACAACATTAATTAATTGTCTGAATATGTTTTCACATCCTTGTAATATTCTAATCCAATAGTACATAAAAATAACATATACATAACGGCATAAATTAAATATGAATTATCTAATTGTTACAATACTTCAAAGAATTTAATGCAGACCTTCTTATTTAATTACATTATTTAAATTATTTTAGGATGATTATTTAAAAAGTTAATAAATTTATCTTATATTATAATTAAACTGTGATTGAATAATTATATAAAAAATAATTATACGGTAAGTATATAATCATTGTTCTCTACTCTAAAATAGAGCAAATTATAACAATATTTTTTGAAGCTTCGTGTAATTACACAGACAATTTATGTTTTTTTAACCATTACTTTCACATCCTTTATAAGTTGTACTGGTGTAAGGTTCGAGGAAGTGTCAGTGACTTTCAAATGTATAAGAAATTGTTGGTTTAATTAATGTTTTCGAACTTTTTCATTAAAGGGAGATTAATGTAGAAAAATAAAATGATGAAATTACGTGTAATTTGATAAAAGCTAAAAAAAACATGTTGCGCAAGCTGTTAATTTGCTCTTTAAAATTAGACCATCAAATTTAATTATTTGCAAGAATGCATGAATTTCTCATCTAAAGCCAGGCATATGTATCAATCTAAGAAAACGAAAAGAGCATGTTTTGAGAAACTAATTTCTTTTTAATTTCAATCATAAAAATATTACTTTATTTTCATCTTATTTTCTTGTTTCAAAGACTTGCGTTGGAAATAATAAAAGTATCCCTGTTATATATTTTCACTAAAAAAAATTGAGAATAAATATAAACAAATCATAATTAACTATAATTAACCTAAAGGATTGATGCAGTGATGTAAATTTTCATTATATTTATATGTGTGAGATAATGTATTTAATTGATGAGAAAATTCATGTTGAATTCTGATCGTAAACAAAACAATTTTTTAGGTTAGCGGGAACCTCACATTGCCAAAGGAGTTAATCTATGATACATTGAGTTGGGGACAACGTGATATCCAACACAAGACAATAAATAAAATAAAAAAACTTTTAGCCAAACTTTTTGCAACGATGTTGGCTGTGCTATGACTTGTCACAAGCTCTTGTGCGTCCGTTAGTGCAACGATGTTGGCTGTACTAATTTGGGTTTTTGGTCATATAAGATATATTCTTTTGTTTATATAGTTGGACTTTTGATTTTTTAGGTATTATATTATGTGTGATTTAGTCCCTCTATATATATTGACAGGTTTCAATTGTATTAATTAGATCACTTAATAATATCATGGTAGTTGATTTGACTTGTCCATGTAGTCTTGATGTTGTAGAAAAAGATGAAGGGAAAAAATATAAATTTGTATTTAATATAATATAATATAATATTTTATTTTATTACATAATTTCTTTTCACAAAATAAATTGTCCATATTTTCTATGAAAGATTGGTCCTTATATAGTTTATTTTATTAAAGTCTTAGTCCTAATAATTTGTCGACGCTTATTGGAAAATGAAAGTCTTATTATATAAAAATTGGCATTAACACATTGATTTAATTTCTATGAAAAGTTTATTTTATTTTATTTATTTGCTGTATTTTCTTTCATTATAATTTTTTGAGAAAAATTTCACAGTGGTGCTGTTATATTTTATGATTTTACTATCTTAACAATTCATCGAACTCTTGTAATATTTCTAAAATTCGGGAAGAAAGACTAACTTTTATCATTAAATTTAGTTCCTACTCATTATTTTCTTTCTTTTTAGTGTGCAATGCATATTCATTTCCGACTAATATGTAATTCTAATGTGTGATTCATTAAACATTGCTAAATGTAATACATATATATGGGTGGGTTTGGTTGTAAAAAATAAGAGATAAGTCTCCTAATTATTATTAGTTATTTTACTTAAATTTACAATAATAATATTTTTGAAATGATCAAATAGATATTTATTTGATAAATCGATAGAAATTTATTATATTAATATTAATTATTAATTCCTATTTTGTACTTTAAAGGTGATCCATTAACACTCTTTCTCTTTCTTTTTTTTGTTGTGGTGGAGGATTTATTCGGTTTATTGAGACAGGCGGTTGGTAGGGGAGACTTCTCCTGTGTAGGGGTTGGAAAGAAGGATGTAAAAGTGTCAATGCTTCAGTTTACGCATGATACTTCGATCTTTGCAAAATCGAATTTGAAGACTGTCATTTGCATTAAAAGCATTTTGAGATGGTTTGAAATTATGTCCGGGTTTAAACTCAATTTTCACAAGAGTAGTCTCATAGGGGTGCAGCAAGTGGAGGAAGGTTTGGTGAAGAGGTTTGCTAATCTTTTGAATTGTAGGATCTCCACTCTTCCCTTTGAATACCTTGGAATTCAGGTTGGAGCTAATCCAAGGTCTCAATTGGGGGAACCTATCATTCAAAAGATCAAGAAGAGGTTATCCACTTGGAAGCAAAAACAACTCTTCTTGGGAGGTAGAGTGTGCCTTATAAATTATGTGATTTCGACTCTCTTCCTTTTTTTTTTTTTATCTATCTTTCTTTAAAATGTCATCTTTGGTGGAAATAAGTTTACAAAGGATAGTGAGTTTACAAAGACAATTTCTTTGGGGAGGTGGCTTGGAGGGAAATAAGTTGGCTTGGGTCAAATGGGAAAAGATTTGTACAACTAAAGAGGCTGGCGGGCTTGGCATAAAATTTTTGTGGCTTTTCGATGTAGCCCTTCTTTCTAAGTGAAAGTGGAGGATGTTGAATTCTCAACAAAATTTATGTTGCAAGGTGCTGAAATCAAGGTATGGAGATTTTATAGGATGGGGTGGACGTAGAGTGGCGGGAAAAGCTTCATTTTGGTGGAAGGATATATCATCAAGGTAACCGAAGGAGAGTGTGGTTGAAAATAACTTGGCTGGACATGTGGGTAAGGAATGCTATGCTGAGATGTGGAAACGCAAAAGAATAAGTATAATTCCGTCTACTTGAATTCACAACAAAAAAGATATATAATCTGTGAGATGGGAAATTGGATAAATGGTAGGTGGAATGACACTTTATTTGGAGACACAGATGGTAATCTTAGAAGAAGGCATATCCAGATTCAAGACAATGATTTCTCTTGTTTCATTTTGTCACTTGGAGAAGGAAACAACCCAATAACGATCTATTGTTTACTTGTGATTTTGCAACTCGGATTTGGAATACTCATTATATATATTTTTTATTTGCTACAATAAAGAGATAATATAATTTATAATCAAATATTTATAGTATATACATGTTTTTTGTTTTTCATACAATGAAGATATAATGTAGTTTGTGAGCTAAATGTCATAATTTTATAACCAGCATTCGTCGTAATAAAGAGATAATGTGATCTATGCGCACATAGTAGAATGAAAGTTTTTGCAAAATTTGTTATTCTTGAATATGAGTTTAAATGTATTTCTAAAAGTTTCTAAGAGAGTAAACAATAATTTCTAAAAGTGAGTTGCACTTATTTCACTTTTATTTTATATCATTTAAATTGTTTTTGGATGTAAAAACGTATGATATGTTTGTTTTCTCCTTCTTGTCCGCTTTGTATTTTATGTTCTTACTAAGTCTTCATGACTTACCCCTTTCTTTCATCCCCCCTCCCTCCTCAGATACACAAGTGATTGAGTAGCTAACTTCCTAGGATTTGTTGATTTATCCAGGAATTTATTCATCTTTTTGGTAGGCCCCCATTATATATGATGGAGAGTATAGGTGCCACTATAATGTAGTTGTAGGGATATGAGTAATAATAGATATAGAAAAAATCCTTTTATTTTGAGATATAGATGATCCTACCTTAATGATGTTTTGAGAAACTTTGATTATTTGTGTGTGCGTGCGTATGTGATAAAGATAAAAATAAGAATATGAAGATAAAAGAATTGTTAAGTCAAAAGAGATTTATGTCTTGAGATAGATCAATGCAGTTAATTATTTCGATTAAATGCAAATAAAAATAAAGACTATAAGTTGCGTCTTATGTGATATCAAACTATGCTTTATGATTCTTCGTCAGATTTTTCAGACTCAGAAGCAGGTTTAAGTCATGATATGATACATCATTAAATAAAACATTTAAGACTTCATTAATAATCTATCTGAAATTCATTTTGTATCTTAGAATCTATCCAGTCCCATAAAGAACAAATGAAATTCAAGTTTTGAGGAGTTGCCAAACAACATCAAAATACATGTTCTATTATGACAAATGTGCTCTAACTCAATGGGAGTGATTTTCTGTTGTAGTATTCAACGCGAAAGCAAACAAGGGTGACTTTTCAGCATGAAGAAGTATGTGTATTTAATGCAAACATTAAATGCTCCAATGACCACAAATTTTAGACATGACCTCAAGAGAAAAAATCTATCTATTTAAAGACAACGAACATTTGAAGATGAAGTCTTATAATTATCAGGATATTTCAAGAAATGGATTACGAACCTACGTGCAATCATTCAAATTCTTTTTGTAAATAAGTTTAATGTATATTCTTGTAAAGTTCAAAAAACTATCAAAACTCCTTAAACACCTTGAGAGAAAAGACTAACTGTGTTTATATTTCATATTCGTCAATAAGACGATTAAGATTTAGTTAGTGAGTCAATTAAACAACATATCTTTTGATTTGTGTAGAGCCAATAGTAACTTATTATCGAATTGAGTTTCAAACTATTTTTGAATTGATTTGATTCATTGTCATCCTATATATACATATATAAGATATTTGATATAATTGTAAATAATTAATTTGTATATTAGATAGATTCGTGGGACATATTTCTAATGAGATTTTTAGGGATATTACTCATGTATATATTCATGTATTTGTGAAAAGATTAAGGCTTAAATATGTTAGTACTTCTTGCAAATTTCATTTTTGATTCTTGATAATTTTTTTCTTCATTTTGCTTCTTGACATTTGAAAAATTTTGATTTTGATCTTTTAGGATTTCTCCGACATAGTCATTAACTTTTTAAAAATATGAGTTACGACGGTTTTAAAACTGTCATTTTAAAATTAAAGTTACAATTTATGACGATTAATAAAGTAAAAATTATGCAAGTGAATGCATTGATTCACCCAAACAACTCCATTTCCTGAAACTTCTATTAGTTCCTCAAACCACACACACACTCTTATTCCTCTCTCACTTTCTCTCTCCTCGTGATGAAGAAAGTCGATAGCTTCGCTTCCACATCAGAGTTAAACTCCAACGACAGCCATCACCTCAACCCTCCCTCCCGCATCATCCCTCATGAAATTATAACTCTCATCCCCTTTGTAATGAAACACCGCACCTATCTCGTCGTCGATCAATGCTCCTAACAGAGAAATTCTAAAGACAGATAAAAAACAAAAGAATTTTAAATATCAAAAAGCAAAAACAATGTTTTTATCATAAATCAAAAATGAAATTCGAATATATATAAAAAAGTATTAACATATTTAAGCCAAAGATCAATAACAAAATAAGATTATTCTTTTCTAAATTAGAGTTCTTTAGTATACTACCCTAATCTTCAAACATTAGCTCAAAGTAGTGGCCACTTATGTATTTATCCTGTGGACAAAGTTGAATCCCTTGCCCGACAGGGAAAGGTTTATTCAATGTTAGACGACATTGATTTTTCTTTTCTTTTCTGTTTTTCAAAACAGAGCGGCAACTAATACCAAAATGTTACTCTCAAATAGTTCATTCAACTGGATATTTTGGTACAAACATTCAACTCAAATTAAATTAGTAGTAAACATTATATTAAAAAAAATTCACGTGACAGCCCGCTGGCCCTATCTTTTCCTTTCACTCAAAATAAGAAGTCCGTGTCAAACATGGAGATTGAATGAAATTTCCATAAAGGACCATTCATCTTCATTACTTTTTTTTGGTGGCAAAGATATTCAATTACTTGTATTTAAAAAGTAATTATAGTATTTAATAAAACTACTATTATGACATTTTATTCATTAAAAGTACACTTTATAAATATCTTACATTACATCAAACATGGCTTTTGTGTTGGTATAGGCTGAGGCAAGGTCCCATTAGTTAGCATTATAGTTGCCCTTAATGATGTCAACGGTTCAGCAGCCTGTGGTGTGAATCAGTGATTCATAGTTCCGAGACATATCCTTGCCCATACCCTGCCTTCGCCCGCTACCACTCTTGGAAGTTGGAATAATATTTTTCTTTATAAGCAAATTGTACTATGAAGTATTTCATAAGTTAATAACTTAATATCCAATCCAATATTTAATAAAAAATTACATATGATTTTTTGTGTGTGTGATTGATATGACATTTCAATACACTATTAGATCAATATTTTTATTACATATAAACATACACAAATATTTAACATTTAAGTGATTGAAAATATTACTGTAAATAACATAAGAATGCTAACAATATATACTCTAATATATTCTTTTAAACACACTATTATTAATTAAAATATAATAAAAATTATAAAATTATAAGTGAAATTAAATAAATAAAAAATGAAACTCATCAAAATTTTAATATATATTTAATATTTTCACGCATTATCATAAATATGTAATTTTAATATATTTAGTATTCTTTTTATTAAGTTAAAGGGTGTTTGTTTCAAGGAATAAAAGAAGATTATTGGAAAAGTAAATTTGGAAGTGTCACATGCTTGGTATAAATTTTATTAAAACATTGTTAGAAGTTATTGATTCATAAATATATATTATTACTTTTTTTTATCAAAAAGATAAGTATCGTCTTAATTGATTTTTTATTTTTTATTGAAAATGTTGTATATGAGATTCTCACGTGAATGAAAGTTATTTTCCACAATAAGTATCTAATTCCTAAATAATTAATGAAAATAAATTATTCATTATTTCTATTATAACTAATATAAACTTCTTACACGAGTTATTCATTCACGTTAATGTAAAATTGATTCTGCAGTTTACATTGGCCGTATGCATCTGACCGAGTAGGGCACATGTCCTTTCCTTCCATCACAACGTGTCATTCGGATCCGGTGAAGTATGTGCCACGTCATGATTTGGACATTATTGTCATTTCAAATACATTAGGATTCTTTAAGTCCCAGTTGAGTTCCCACCAAAGTCCAAACCTTTGGTTTAGATACACACGAAACGTTCAACCGCACACAACACAACACAACGTTTGAGCAATTGAACAAGCAAAGAAGGCTCCTTGAACAGGACAAAACAAAACAAACTGGTCTTGTTGTGTTGAGCCTAATTGCTATCAATATTCAATATTTTATACTATTCTTTATTCTTATTCTTCCAGTTATATGGTAAGGATAGGTTGTGGATATCGTTGGATATGCTTCATATCTTCTTTTTTATCAGTGCCCATTGATTTTTTTTTTCCAAGTCACTATCTTGTGGTTTTCTTTCTTTCTGTTGTGGCCAAGTTGGGTTGGATAATTGGATTCTTTGGTGTCTGTGTATGTGACTGTGAAAAGGATGTGTCTTTGATGATGATGATGATGGGGTGCTTTTGCTAGCTTCACTTTCTTCTTCCTGTGTATGTGATCAAAATTCATCTAGTGGAATTTTGTAAATTTTTCTTTGCATGTTTCTGAATTTTGTTGTGATTCTGGGTTTTCGAAAAAAGGTGGTGTTTGATGGTTGCGGGGGCGTGGCTTTTGTTTTTGCTTGATCACTAGTCAATTTTTTTGTTGAATTCAGAGGGGTGTCAATGAAATTGATAGTATTTTCCATTGGTTGTGTTGTGTTTCTTTATCTTTTTAAGGATATTTTGTTCTACTTAGTAGAGATTGTTGGGTTATGGGGTTTGCTTTCCATGTATTAAGTTTTCTGATATGACGATTATGATCTGTTTCAACCTATAGCAAATAAGGTTACATAATATAACCGATGGAGTGAATTTGGGGGGAAGTTTTCCTGTGATTTCACTTTTTTTCTTAGGGTTGACCAATATGGCATTAAAATTGAAGTTTCAATGAATAACTTGGTTACAAAGAAAATTGCTTCTATGTGGCTCAAATTTCAGTACCCTTCACGATTGGTTGCTTTGAGCTTTCTTTTATTCTTGATTGGGATTCCAATCCATCCTTTGTTGTTTCCTTGCCCAATTTTGTTATATTGTTAAAACTCAAATATATTGTATTGCTTGCCACAAGATCAGTGCACATTGTTGATCTATTGAAGAATATTTTATAATATAGGCATCCTTTATGGACTATAATGGCATATGACTTAGGGATTTGCAGCTTCATGTTTGAAAACTTACCTTGTTGTAGAGAAACTCTTTGAACTGTCTAAATTTGAGACATCGGAAGAAATTTTTTGTCAGGAATAGGATTCATTTCCCCCTTTCATGAGTAGGGGAAATTCCTTTTGCAAATAGTATGATTTATCAGTATCATCCTTCCTGTAACGTATAATGGTTGAAAATTTTCTTTTATGCCTGAAAAGTTGGTTATTTTGGCTTAGTTTTATCAAAGGGATGCTTTTTAAAGTTATACACTAAATGAAGGAGGAATCAAAATGTGCAATTTCCTTTCATTTTAACTGTTAGGTTTGTGGTTTTACTTGTTCTATATGAGATAAGATGTAAAAATATGAAATGAGACGGAAATTTAAAAGGATTGCAAGCTAAAGTCTCTCATTTATTTGTTTCAGGTTTGTATTTGCTAATAGCTCCCATCAAAGGCCCAAAAATGGGTACCATCGTTGAAGCAGATAACACATATACCAAGATCCTAGGAAGATGGCCAGTCTTTTATTATGGCATGGGACACATGCTCAATGACATAACTGCTGCTTGTTGGTTCACATATTTATTATTGTTCTTGACAGATATTGGACTTTCACCAAGGTGCATTTTATGAATTCTTTTTCGCTCATCAACTAGTTTAGCTAAGTTTTGTATTATAATAGCTTGTTGATTGATGTAACTGAAAGATCAAAATTTGAAAGAGTTGGGATGTCACTAAAGATTTGGTTAGGTACAAATCCAATTGATAGGTTGGGTGGAAGTAGCCTGAGATTCTTCGGTCTTACTCTTGTGTAATAAAGACCTGACATATTTAAACTATATTACAATATTTAAATGGTTGGTGGACAAGCAAGTTATTTTTATAAATTGTAATAGCAGTTATTACATAAACAAGATAATTGGTAATAACAAGGTGCGGTAGACTGGCCTCAGTTGGCATAGATGCTTTAGTTGTGTTTAGTAGTGAACTTGTGAAACATACTATGATGGAAACCTTGGGCTGAATTATGTAGGGGAATAGGTGGATCTGTGTTAGAAGTAACCTAGTGGTGTGACTGAGACTATCTCTGGTAGGAGAAATTGACATTTCTCTGTTTTTGCTTAATATTCAATAATATTTTCCATTATCAATTTTTGTTATCTTCATTCTCTACATTTATAATTCTACCTTACTACATCATTTTCTTCATTCAAGTCTGCTTCTAGTAATATGTATATATCCTTCTATAGAAAATATGTTGCACGCAATTTGGACGGTTAATGGTGCAATGTTATGCAACAGCCAACAGAAGCACGAACAAAAAGGAGAAAGAACGAGTCACTGGTTTAGATTGTTAACTAAACACCTCTGACATAGCAGGGTAGTGAAAATAAAAGTACAAGACCCCAAGGAGAGTGTCAATTCACTATTCCTAAGACCTGAAAAATAACTGATGACCTTTCAACACCTCTGTTTCCTTCCTAAAAAATCCATATTCCCTAAGACTCATATGTAACAAATCCTCACTAACATGCACCTGGATACAGATCACATTCTTTCTTCCTTCTTGCATACTGCCATGACCCCTTAGTCATATTTGGATCTGCTACAATATTAGAAGGTCCATCTTGTTTAGGCCCAACAAATACCTGCATTTCTTTTGGGCTCACATACAATTAAAATTTTTCAAGATGTGAAACATTCAATTATCAAGCACATGATGCTTACAAAAAAATCTGTTGGATACTTCCATATTTCATGTTTTTGACATTTCTTTGTTCCCATTTCATAGGAATGCAGCTGTTGTGATGCTTTCTGGTCAAGTGGCTGATGGATTTGTCACCATATTTGTTGGTGAACTGGTATTTAAGCCTTATTTTCCCCCTTCGTTCTTGGGAAATATTTCCCATGCTTCTGTCACTAAACATTACATTTGCTTGGCCTTCCTTTTTTTTTTGTTGATTTTTTCTCCTTGTGTTGTTGTCTCCCTGGGGGTGGGGGAGTGTATAGCTTTAGCCTGTGTAATAACTGAGTAACCAGATCTTCTGTTTTGGAGACTAAGCTGAGTTTACTTGATGGTTTTCTGCATACCTCATATATCTTATAAACCTTCACTGTCACATAAAACCGTTAAGTTCACTTAAATTCTTTAGTTATGTCATCGTAATACCTATTTGCTGATTTTATCTAGAAGTAACATGAAGTAAAGAATCCAAGAAAGTTGAACAAAATCAATTGTGTTTTTCTTTGGTGCTACACTTTTCCCTGATCTTATTCTGTGCTTTCAGACCTTATTTTTGATTGACATGTTAATTTCCGTTGTCTTGCTTGATAGATAGACAGGTTTGGACACTTCAAGATATGGCATGGTGCTGGATCTTTATTGGTGGCAATTTCATTTTCTTCTGTTTTTGGTGGTTGTTTACCATGCAAACTGTTTAGTTCCAATTCAGGTACTTTTGAAACTTTGAGTTACAGCATGTATGCAGCAATCTTCAATGTGGGCTGGGCCGCTACTCAGGTTTCACACATGTAATAATTTCCTCTGATTCATCTTTTCCATTTGATGCTGAAAATTAAAACCATAAGTTTGAATGTCAAATTAGAAGTGGTTGGCTGGTTTGGTTACTTATAAAATGATATTCCAACTTGTGCTCTTGGTAACTTAAACTTTAAATTTGAAGTATCTAAACATCATTGACCTTTTGATAGTTATGTGATATCTATATTGGGATAAGCCATAATTTTGTTGAGAAAAGCCATTCAAATGAAAGGATGATGACTGGTATGTGGTTTTCTTGGTGATGTTGGTGGAATATTTAATGCAACAATGATGCCTGATTTTTGTTATTTCATCTTTAATTGCTAGTGGTAATTACTTCTTCAGTAACCAAGTCTTGAAATGATATGAGGCAATATTCATTTATAAACCAAGTGTCCAAGTAACACCAGTGAACTCTGCAATCTGACAAAGAAAAGGTTCCTAGCCCTTCAATTTAACTTTATGTTCATCAGTGTCTTCTTTGATTGCTCTTTTGAAGGTCCATGGTGAGTTGCATCACGCTGAACTCTACAAGCAGAGTGGCACTGGCTAGCTGTCGCAATGCTTTTACCATGGTAAGTTCTAGTGAAATTTCCATAGAAATCAATAATATGTTAATATGAATTACTAATGTATACAACTAACTATCTTTGAAGGTTGCCAACCTGAGCCTGTATGCAGTTGCATTGATAGTATTCAGTGTCATCAATGGAAAAACACATGATGATGTTGAAAATCAGGTATGTTAGATTGTAATTATTTGGATCCATCTTTAATCAGCTGCTGTCAAGCATAATCACTTTTTACTCCTCCAAATGAGCAGTACCGCTGGATTGCATATCTGTCAATTTTTATTGGATGTTGCTTTGTGGGCGTATTTCATCTTGCAACCAAAGAGCCCAGGTGTGCTTCTTGGCTTACTGCTGTTATTATTCATGGATTAAAGCCTATTGCTATTCACAGACAATAGTAGACATACTGTATGTCTGGAAAGATGTTCTTGTACATACTATTTATAATATCAAGATGCTATATGAGGCAGTTGTAAATATGAAGAAAAGCAATGCTTGAATAACCCCTTTGAAGCCAGATTAAATGAAAATATTAAAAATATTGATGTTTACCTTGTAAAGAAATTCTGAAAGAAAATGTAGACTTGGTATGAGAGCAAGCTTATAATTGTATAACTTCAACTAAACAAAGCACACTATCATCATTGATGCTAGTCAATTACATCCCTCTCAAAACTATTGTAAAATAGCTTGCTTGAGCAGTTTAGCTACTATTTTAGTATTTAGTGATTTTCTTCTGTTTTCTTCATAGATTGAAGGTGGGTGTACATGGAATGGTTCATGCAAGGATTTCATGGGATTACTGGTTCAAGAGAATTCTATATTATCAGGTTGCTCTTGTTTATGTTCTTACAAGATTGGTTCTCAACGTTTCACAGGTTAGCACACAGTTTCTTTCTTGCTTATTTATTTTCATTATCTTGTAAGAGGACTGGCTTGATATGTTTAGGCTATGCTATATGTTAGATATAGTGCATGAGGAAGACACTCATTCAGGAGCATAATTAAAAAGAAACTGAAACTTCATGCCTGCATTTGAATTTCCAATGAAGCATAACAATAATATTATGGTATATGAACATTTTGATACCAAAATGACTTCTTTTTCAGGCATACCTTGCTTTCTTTGTCATCAATGACCTACAAATGGCCCAATCAGCCAAAGCTTTGGTAATCTACAAATTTTGTCCATTTTAAGTTCATTGTAGTTCATTTAGCTTCAAATAATTTGAAGTTTGAATGATGGCATGGCTGATTACACTGCCTGATGATGTTTTACATAGGTTCCTGCTCTCATATACATCTGCAGCTTTGTTGTGTCTATAGCATTACAGGTTTCCTCATTAAATAAGTATCCTTAATGGATATCTTTGTATATTACATTTCCTTTGCCAATCTCCGATTCTTCACTGTTAACTTAATCTAACCTTTGTAGGAGATTGCATGGACTGGCCGAATGCTTAAGGCCTACTACTCTGCTGGATGCATTCTTTGGATTTTTTGTGGTGCAGTGATCCTTCTTTTAACCACAAATATGAGTTATGTCATGTACATAGTATCGGTATTCATTGGCATAGCAAATGCTCTCATGATGGTATGATGTAATCTTTACTTCATTAAATTGACAAAAGTAAAAGAAATATACTTCTCTTGTTTTCCACATTTTGAAGCTCATTTCTCTTTGATGACATATTGGACATAGTTGTACTAGTGTACAGTTGTAAAACTATTTTACTTGTTCATTAGACATAACAACATGAGTCAATAAGAGTAAACAAGTGCTCAAATTTGTCTTCCCCCCCTCCTCCCCTTTCCCTTGAACCAATTGCACTGTGAAGTTGGCACTTTTCAGGTTGATGTTGATTTCTAAATAATTTTAAATTGGTTATTAGTATAAGAGACATGTGAGATGGTTTCTTGGTTTAAGTTTTTTAACCCTCCTATCTAACAAAGTATTATAAATATATCCTTCATAAACTCCAGCAGTCACAGTTCAAGCTATTATGATTTAGTGTTTTTAATGTACGTACATATCCATTGGTTTTTATAATAGGTAACTGGAGTAAGCATGCAGAATTTTCTCATTGGAGAGAACCTTAATGGTTGTGCATTTGTTGTTGGATCATTGAGTTTTTTGGACAAAATTTCATGTGGGCTTGCTTTATATGTTCTTCAGTCAAACCAAAGTAAGTTTCTTAAATTTCTTTCATATTGAACATTATATGTCTATTGTTTCGTAAACAGCATTGTTACTAATCATATCATTTTTCTAATCATCATATATTGTTCAAATCATCAATGTAGATCTCTCTCCGCAGCTCCAGGCAACAACCCAATTCCCCTTTTCAGTTACAAGGATTGGTTTGGGTCTTGTTCCTGCATTTTGTGCACTAGTTGGGGTGGTAGTGACTTGCACCATGGATTTCCACAATCCTTCAAAGTCTTTGACGGCACCACTATTAGCCTAGCTGTGTCATTGATCATAATTATTCTCCTTTCTCTAACATACAAAGGTAAATGGTTATATCATACTTGGAGAAATTTCAGCTGCTCGGACCCATTGGAAAATTCAAGCAGCAAGTAGTACTGAGAATATTCACTTTATAGTTTATATATATGTATAATCTTGTATATTTATTGAATTATTAATTGTTACAAATATTATATGTCAAATGTATATAACGTGTCCACATTTTATTAAAATGTAACATTCACAGTTTCGTGAACTTCTCGTTGACGATCTGAGAAATGGAAAATAGTTACTATGAATTATGTGTTGCAAGTTTATTTCCAACTAAAGTTCTGCATGACCAGTCAGATAAGTAGGGAGATAGATTTCTTTCAACATTTTTTTAAAGGAAAATAGATAATTTTATTAATATGACCAATATCATCTTTCGGCATTATTTAAGTTGGAAAATTCTATCATTTTCAAATCTCAATTTAAATTAGAAAAATAAACAAGTGCCCCAAATGTATTATTATGGGGGTAAAATTACTTTAAACTATTCTCATGACAAGTTGAAGACAAGGGTGAGGAGAAATAACTATTCTCACTACCCAATTTGTTAAGACTACCAACTTTCTCTTCTGCCCACTCTCCAAATTGTTCTCACCCCCTCTCCTTTCACTCATTCTTCTTCCCACATCCAAATTGCACCAACCTTGATTTCACTCATTCTTCTTCCCACATCCAAATTGCACCAACCTTGAATGATCATTGTCCCTCATCTCCAACGCCACCCACACCATCAAAACCTGACCCCATGACTTCCCACTCCCCTGACCATGTGTTGTTCTCCACTGTCACCCATGACTACGCTACTGCGTTGTCCACCTAAACTCACAAGATCTATCGTCCACCTTCCTTCGCCATCGTGCCACATCGGCCACCTCGACCCCATTGAGATCTGTGTCGCGTCACCCCAATGAAGAAATCGTGGTCGTCCTTTGTTTGAGTTTGCATTCATTGGGTTTGTGGTGTCAGGATGGTTTGGTTTTTGGTGGTGTGCTGATTTGTTGGTGGTTGTGATCAACCAAAGCATAGAAAAAAAAAACACAAAGGAAACATAATTTTGTTATACATTGGACATATAATTTTACTTTACATCAGAAATATGTTTTCATTTAATTTTTGTCACCCCTTTAGTGAACAATAGAAACATATTTAGGCTGCACAATATACAAAGAAATGATGTTTTTGTTGTTTAATTTTTTTTCTCACCCATAAGATAATACAATGAAACTAGATTCTGCTGTTATAAAATTATATATCATGCTTACGTGAAAAGGGTATTTTTGAAAATAAGTGAAAAAACTACCCACGTGGATAGTGAGAATAACATTTTGATGGTGTGAATAGTAGCTCCCAAGAGTGAAGATTCTATAGCTGACTCAACCAATAATATAGATTTAAGTTCAGGCCCATGCTACTTATACCTGCTTTTTTTTTTCACGTTTGCTTAATTTCTTTTAATTTTTTATAAAATATTATTTATGGAAAATTTTCGCAATGTAATTTTTTTTATATATTATGAAAGTTAGGATTTTGTAAGATAATTTGTTACATTATGAAAAAATAGTTTTGATAATGTATAAAAAATTATATTATGAAAATTAGTTTTGACAACTTATTAAATCAAATTAATTATAAAAATTGTGCCAACAAGTACATAGATAAAATGATGTTTGGTTGTTCTAGTTTAACTATTGATCTTGAATTCAAGCCTTAGGTATGAAGTTATGTTAAATATTTAAATGGATATATGCATAATACTTGAATCGAACATGATTATTTTCAATTGATGATACCTCTTTTTTAGATTAAAATATTATAAAAATAATTTTTTGCAATGTGTTAAAATATAATTATATTACAAAAATTAGATATGCTGAAAAATGAGGGTATGTAAGTGAGGAAGGATACATATTTTGGAAATATTAAAAAAAAATTGAAAGTGTGAAGAGTGAAAAAAAGAATGTGAATATTATGGTCCATAATTTAGTTTATGATTATCTTATATAGTTTATGATAATCCAATTTTAAACGAGCATGCAACAAGTATGTTATCAACTTGTAATATTTTTTTTATCCATAAAAATAAAAAATAAGTATAGAAAATTTATAACAACTCACGTATTTTACCAACAACTTCCTTCTTAGTCAACCCGCAATGCTTATGAAAGGCTTATAAAAGTTTAATCCCGTTAACATTAATTAAATATATACGTATTTATCTTTTATGGTTGGTTAACTATTTAGTCTAACCGAGTAAACAAAAAAACTATTTAGTCTAACTATTAAGGTATTTCATTCTTACTAGAGAAGGTCTAGGCCGATCTAACATACTCTTAAACTTAAAGTAAACTTTGAAGTAGTGAGATTTCTTTATAAGTGATAATAATATTTTTTGATAAAAACATATTAATGATATTTTTATGGACTAATTTTTTTGAAAAATGATATATTAAGATATTAAACTGGCACTTAAGTATCAAACTTTTATACTTACACTACGTAATAGCTTTTACACTTAAGTATCAATTGTAGAATTGAAAGTTTTCATAATTATGGATTAAGTTTATAAAGTTCTATGCAAATAAAAAAAATAATCGATACTTCATCATTATATTTTATCTGAATTATTTTTTAAAAATGTAAATCAATGCCTATTACTAAATAACATACAAAAAAATTGTGCAAATTTATGTTAAGTCTGATGATATACATAATTAGGAAGACATTATTATTTCTCTAAAAAAAAAGACATTATTAAATGACTCCATTACAAATCCAAGTTAGATCATCCAACCATTAAATCACTGTGCCGCAAGGTGAAGAAAACAACAACAAAAAAATACTTCTTCCTCTCCCTCCCAGCTTTTATTATTTTATCCTATCACAAAAGAAGAAAAAATGATAGAAATTGAACTATAATTTTTACCTAATATTCGAGAGGCGGATGTAGTCAAGTAGATTAAGGCAATGAATCATGGAATCATCAAATAAAGGGCTTAATTTTCGTCGTTGTCACATAATTAAATCTAAATGAAAAATAAAAAGATCACACAACACATTAATTATTAATATGTAAAATCCAACGAAGCTGTCAAACTCAGTTTCGTTGCATGACTTATACGTGCATTAGCTTTCCCCAGGCTATAAATTGATGGTAGCTCAAATGGCCATTTTGAAGTGTCGGTTGGAAACATTAATCAAAATGTCTTAGTTTCTAAACTTCCTTTTTTCCACTCAATTATTTTTTGTACATATTTGTAACCCTTGTGGCTCTAGTCTTGTGTTCCTATCATCACACTATTCCTATAAACTTACAAATCACGAAATGTAAACAAAATGCTGTCCAATTTGATAAACTTTGAAAAACAATACTTGTACAGTAAAGGTACCTATAGTGGCAATTGGCACCTTAAGAACTTGCAAGGAAAGGAAGCACTACTGGGTCATTTTAGGAACCTCTATCCATAAGAAAAGTATTAAAAAGAAAAAAAAAATGAGGGCCTTTCTTTTAATAGATCCATAACAAGGATTTGATTGGCTATAAAAGATGAAAAGAGACTTATATTTCATTTTGATATATATAAACCTTCCATACCCAAAAAATTGGCGATTGCTTTTGCTATCATGGTCCTTGTCTATCCTTATTTGAAACTTGAGATTTTTCGTCTATCTCTATTCACCATTTTTCTGTCTTGCTAAATTGTTCTTTTCTCACCTCAAATGTTGAGCTTTGCAGCAGAAAAACACATCCGAAAAAAATCATCCTTAACATTCTAACAGTTGAAACTTTTTTAATGTAAAACCTGACAGTTTTGCATTCTGAGGTGAGAAACACATATTACAGAAAACATAAAGCATAAACTACTTGCATATATAGTGTGAAGGAAACTCCACAGAAGAATTCAAAACTAACAAATTACCATTGTTATACCACAAAATGGAGAAAGGGGCATGAAATTGTTGACAATGAAAATACTAGTATTAGAAAAACTATCATATTAAAAACATATATTTGAATGATACAATTGATCATATATAAAATATAATAAGCCATATGCATGAATAAGGGATACACAAATGATAAGAATAACATGAGATCGATCGAGAAATAAAAGCTAAGGTATTTTGTTGGCCAAAACATAAGCACATAATAATAGTACATAGAAATTATAGATCAACCAACCAAATTAATAACCAGCTAGTAAAACTCCAAAAATTTTCCCTGGCTAAGTTGATAACTTGAAAACAGGTTTTTTCCCAGCATCACCTCCTAGATGAGGATCACGCTTAGCCTTCATCAAATGCCCCAAAACTTTGGCGTAGCGACGCACCAACTTCTTGAACTTCAAGCCTTGGAGGTTGTCTTTATTCTGTTGCATCCTAACCAGCTGAAGATTATGCTGCTTCTCTTCCTCAGTGAAATGTTCACCAAGTGAGTTCCTTGATCCTCCTTTGCCACCTCTCTCATGATCATCACTATTATTATCATTATTATTGTTATTATTGTTACCCTTTTTCTTTGCTTCTTTGTGATCATCATCTCCTATGATGAGTTGCTTCAAGCTTTTGTGGTCACTCTCACCACCACCCTCTTTCACCTCATCAGCAATAGAAACATTAGTTTGAGAAGATTTTGTTTCCACTGTGACATGAACATGAACATCCTTTGGTGTTGTTGCTTCATCATCCATTTCTGATTTGGTTTTCTCATTGCCTTGCACTGGAAATTGTTGTTGTTGTTGTTGTTGTTGTTTCCTTGTTCTTCTTGACATGGTGATGTCATAGTGACGTTTTGCTGCAGGAGATTGAACCTCCATTAATTTTGCTATCTGGGAAATTTACTATGATGATAATCTCTAACAAGTCTCTCTTCACTAATTTTTGTGTGGTGAAATCTCTCAAAGGGAAGAAGCCATCATGGCTATAGCTGCACCTCTTAGACAGCAAGATCACTCTTGCAAGAAGAGAAATGTTCACTTTCTTAAAGAGCAACCAAAGGGGGTTGGTTTGGTTAGTTTAATTAGAGGCCTTTCAAAAAGGTGAAATGTCTGTTTTGTTGTCCATGTGTGAAAGTTGAAAGATTAACATGCCAATGAAGCTGAAGAAAATGAAGTGGGGGAAGTGTCACCAAACTTTAGAAAATTCACTATAATGGGCCAATACATGCTCCTTGGGCCTATGTCTGGAACTTCTTTACGTACGGTTGATTTATTTGGAGGTTTAGAATTTTTTTTTTATTCACCAATATTAGTGGTTAGTTTTTATTAGAATATTAGTGTTGGAGAGATTTAAACTCACAGCTTCTCTCCTCCTTTTGCCTTAAACTCTCCTTCTCCATCACCAATGTCAAACCAATCTTATAACTTCTAAAGGTTTAAAAAGGCTAATACATATTACACTTTACATCGTCTTATTGATTAAAATTTATCGAAAAACATAATTTTTGGTGGTCTCACTATTTATTTAATGTGACTCTTCTAATTTTATAATTTTTAATAAATTATAATTTCTAAAACGTGTTAGAAGAAATACATTAAAAAATGTCTTACTAGCATTTTTCTTAAAAGGTTTTTGAGAGTATTTATCTTTCATTTCACTATATTACATTTATTAATTTTTTTATCATATCATTTATCACATCTATTTCCCTTCCTTTATTTTATTTTATTTCTCCATTTCTTTCTTCCTTCGGCTCATGCTTCCCAATTTTGGTGTACTTTAACTTTTTTCCCCTTTATTTTCCCTCTCTTTATCTACACTGAGTAGGTAGCTTTGCAGCTTTCAGGTGAAGTGGGAGCTAATGACCCTTCAATCCACATCCATCATAGCTCCTCACCCCATGATTTTCTATTTCCCTGGCCATATGGTAAGGTAGTAGATGGGACAGGTAAAAACCGGAATTAGAATAAGGTCTAGTCTTGCATATATAATGCATTAAATGAACATTGCTTAATGTGTGCATGTGGTTAAGTCTTTGGGTGTTTTGTTTGTTGTAGTAGTTCAGTAGAAAGTCAGCGTTTTGCTAGGTATAGTTAAGTTCGTTACCTTTGAGCTAACTGTCTATAGTTGCCAAAAACAGATGACACATAATCTATTTGTGTATGAAGGTAAGAGTTATGCTTCTTTCCTCCTTTCTAAGTCACTGAAAAGGGTACTAGAAGAAGGTGTGATAGGGTTGTACTTCCTAATTTGAAATTCATGATAATCTCCTCTCTCCAAAGTACTGAATTACATGTTAGTGTCATGTTATTATGAGAGGGATAAAACAAAAATTTTCATTTAAAAAAACAGTTCACAAGTTTTATCTAGAATAATTTGTGGTTTTCTAACTTAAAACGATTTTTTTTTATTGTGACATAGTCTTAAGAAAAATGAGAAAGATGCATTTCCAAATGCAGCATTGTGATATAAATATTAAAAAAATATAAGTATAACGGGTCAGAAAAGAGATATAAAAATAAAGAAATTAAAGGCAACATATCTCAATATTTTTTTAAAAAAATGGTGAAAGTCTTTCTATTCTACGCCCATATTTTCATCAAAATCCACCCTGATAGACCCGGCACTAAAGTAGAGATATCAAATCACCATATGTAAGAAGCTTTTTTTTTTGTTCTGTAACTCATAAAAGGCACTTTGTTGTTTAAAATTGGAAATCAATTCAAAATTTGTTCAAATACGAATTCTAGTGTACAAAATAGTTGCTTAACGATCTGTAAATAACTTCTATTGAAACATTTTTAAATTACATAGAATTCAATTGAAAAACTGTGTTTACTTCATCAAACATGTATTCTTTTGATTTTTCTATATATATATATATATATAATCCTCACTCCCAAATTTTCAATCAAAATTCTGAATCAATCGATTCAAAGGTCCAACACCCACATGTAATTGGGTCTGCAGAAACAAGTCCCATACAAACTCCAACCCATGCTTAGTAGTTAGCAAGCGTATATGGGCCCCTTCATCCCCACCCCACGTTCTCACAGACAACAGTAAACAATCACCAAACCTAAACTAACAACACATTAAATTAGTGTACAAGAATTATAAATTTTACACTGATAATAAACTTAAATTAAACGCTGCAAACTTTCCATATATATCTGTTTTGGCTTTGAGTATCAAGATATATATATATATATATATATATATATATATATATATATATATATATATATATATATATATATATATATATATATATATATATATATATATATATATATATATATATATATAGGAACCAAATCACTTTGTACCTTGATTCACCAATACTAAGATTTTATTGTTATCTCTTTAATTTATACTAAATAATGTAAAAAATTGAACAAATATGGCGTGTGCTATTTATATTTTATTGTAATTTTATTTAATTATTCTCTTTGAATGACCACATCATCCTCTAATAACTGATTTTCTTTCATGTGCTTTCGTGCATTTCTAATTTGTACTAAATGACATTGTTTTTACATGAATATTTTTTTTATACAACATTTACTTATGTAAAATTGTACGAATATGAGATGTGGTATCTAAAATTATAACAAATATTACAACACCATTAACTACCCTACATAATACATAATTATCCCTGCATTCTCAAATGTGAATAAACTATATTAGTGTATGGAGCATTTGAAGCAACAATAATAGAGCATTGGTACACTACAAAATACGTAACTATCCCTGCTTTCTCAAGAGTGTAAGCATGCATTGAGTGTCCCAATATCTAACAATAGATGGTGAGTAAGAATTGCTAGTTTATTAAGTCGCAATTGTAACATGTCAATTCTAATTCAAGTTTTGAGGGTATATACAAACAATTTCAGTGAACAAAACATAATGGGAAAGTGTAATTTTGATATTGTTTACAAAGAAGGCTTGCATGATAGAACAAAGATTGCAGTTAAAATATGGTGAATCGGAGAAGAATGACTTAGTTTACAACTAAAACTAAAGTACTTAGTAAGGTGTGACACCTAAATTGGATTAGAAGACAAGACTTTAATTACGACGAAAATAAAGACATATGTACTAGACAAACAAGCCTTAAGGTCACTAGGGGAAATTAACTCATTCTCATTGAGTGCATTCTAGCTCACACAATCAACACAAAATACTTACATTCATAACCTTTCAGCATTGCACACATACACCATCACGAGCACTACACTTTACATGCACTTGTACACTGAAGTTAGGCTCTTAAAAGGTAAGATAGAGCATGTGAAACACTTAGGGTTCACTTCTCATGCCTCTCATGTCATGCATTCACTCAAACAACTTAGAATACTAAAATTGTCTTGTTACCTTAAACCACTTATTCACTTTTGGTGTAAAATGATCACTAGTTTAGGCTACTTCATCAATACTAGTTTCAATGCTAATACAAGATATTTTATAAGGGAGAACTTCTCTTAAGCTTAAAGATGGTTAAGGACTTAGACAAGGTTAACTTTAGGTACCATATGGTGTAAGAACACACAAGGGAGACAACGCTAATTAATGGTCCAAACTTTACACCACTCAAATTGATACAAACAACAACTATATGCAAATCTATCATATACTCAAATCGTATTAACATGTCTCACCAAAATGATGTACCTAAAGTTAACATAGGATATCACATTAAACTAATTGATAATGTGGCAACTCGTCTAACTGTCACATCATTATTTAATAATAATATTTAATGATAATGACAAAAAAACTAATGAAAGAATAATATAAAGACTAAGATCAATTAATTTTTTGTTTAGAGATTGAAAGTAAAATTCAAAAGATGTTTAGGAATCAAAATCACATTTAACCCATATTTTTAAATTTAAAAAAAAAATCTCCTTTCCATTTTCTTCCATCATAATTTTATGTTGTGTTTGAAATGACGAAAGGAAAAAATGAATTATTTAATTTAAATTCAGAAAACAGATTTCCTTAAATAGTCAGCATTTTTTCTTCTATTTTCTCTTTAACTAAATTGAAAAAAATATTAATATCCATATTTTTTCTTCTCCAAACAAACAATTAGGCAATTAACTGTCTTGAGGTGCTGCTTGTGCTCTCTATTATGTGTCTATTGTTGGATCCAATAGAGTGACAAGTAGGGACCCCATTTTTTACAAGTTAAATTTTTTAATATATATATATATATGTGTGTATATATATATATATATATATATATATATATATATATATATATATATATATATATATATATAAAATAGTATATAATATATTAATATTACAATTGATTATTTGTATTTTAAAATTATATACTGTTATTTTAGTTACTTAACTTTTATTCACTGATAAAATACTTATTCTCTTTTCATAGTTATTACTGTCAAGATAATGATATTATTTTACATTTTTAGATAAATATTTTATTTTCCTTTTATAGTTATATTATAGAAATAATTATATTTTTATTTTTTAGACAAAATATTTGAATATCATTTTTAATAGTATTTTTATTTTATCACTCATTGTTTCAAGACTATAAATAATTATATTTACAAGATTTTATTAATTTTTTTATAATATATAATTCGTGAAAGTTCTTTTTTTGGTGTGAAGTGATCAATATTTGTAATATTTTTTAACTCAATATTTGTAATCTTTTATTTCTTGGAAAGCCCGTGTTTGTAATCTTGGATCTTAAAAACCATTTAATTTGTAGCATGTAATTCCACAAGTACAAGGGGGCTAACATTTCCCGAACAAGGAAATTGCTTCAGCTTCCATCGTAAGCCTTTTGACCAACGGGAGGCTTTTTTTTTTTTTTTTACCAAAATGGAGGTAGTTTTTAAATTAATTTAGAAATGAGGACAAGTCATGGATTTCCACGATTTTGCAGAAGTTGTGAAACTTTATTCGACTTTGAATTTTTTTTAACTTATTCTTACTAAAGTCGTAAGAAGTGATATGATTTTTGCATTTTCTTTTACTTGACAACCCTAAGTTATAAATTTTCACACAACTTCAAAGTCATAATAATCCACCCAACTTAGAAGTCGTGAAGTATCATACGATTTTAGCCAAAATCCTAATTTAGCCACATCCAAAATCGTGATTAACTATATGACTTCAAATTTATGCACTCCTTCATATAATACATGTTGTGGTATTAAACTATCAAGTTTTCTGTCATTAATATTAAAATAATTTTATTAAATAAAATTAATTAATATTACTAGTTCATACAAAATTATTATTTTACTTACTTCATAAATATTTAAAATATTAATCAATTTTTAAAAATAAGATTTTCAATAAAAATATGAAAAATCAACACAATATTTTAAAAAAATTAAAGAAGTGGTAATAAGCTTTACAACTTCTGAGTCAAAAAGAAAACTTCTACTTCTAAGTCATGTAGAAATCTAATGATAATTTGGATGAATATTCACGACTTTAATTAAAATTCACGAAAAAAAATTAAAAAAAGTAAGATACAAAAATTAAAAAATTGTATAAAGTTTCACGACTTTTGTCTACAAAGTCCTGAACATTCGTATGACTCACTACTATTTTGGAATTAATTAAAAAAAAAACTATCCTCATTTCATAAATTAAAAAAAAAATTACCCTCTAATGATGGAAAAGACCTCCATGGTAAGCTTAAAGTACCATAGCCTCATTAATTCTCTTTGGGTTGCTGCTTTGCCCGGTGGAAACCATACCCTTGTGAATTTAATCAAAGAATCAATGTTTTTAATAATGTATTTTACATATTTCATAATACACTTGCAGTAATAAAAAAATCATATAATAAAAATGTGTTAATTATTATACTTTTGTTAACATAGTTTCATTTCAAAAACATTAATATACTAACATAAGTATTAATAAACTAACATCAACAGTTAAAAACTAATTTAATTTTAAGTTTCCTAGTATTTAAGCTTAAACTAACTTTTAGCATTTAAAAGTAGTATTTTTTTTATCAAAAATATTTATTCTACTAAAAATATAAAGTATGATAAGTATTTTTTAATAGAAAATCATATATTTTTTATGCTTAACTATAAATATTATAAACTTATATTCATAATATAATATACTAATTATATACATATTAACTTCCCAAGCCAATGAACATATCTGTTGATAAGAAAAAAATGGTTTAAGAATATTTTTACTCTTTTAAATTTGAATAATTATTTTTTAAACTCCTTAAAAAATTATTTTTATTAGTTTCTCAATTTTTTGAAAAGTTTTAGTCTCTCTTTATTTATTGTGTTTATGATTTCAAAATTATGATTGTTTTTTACAGTCATTTTTTTTATTTTTTAATTTAATTTTAAAAAAATAATTTTTGACGATTTTAAACTGTCAAAACATTTAACTCGTATAGTTTGGTGGCCATTTTTTTATTTATATTCTAGCAGTTTAAAAACAGCTACAAATTATTTTTAAAGAAATTAAATAAAAAATAGTGATGTTTATATATATGTATAAAAGGAAAAGTTAATATGTACTTTCAAAATATCATATCATTTAAATAAACTTATAACGACTATATTAATGCATCAAATTCCATTAAGTAAATATTACACTACAAAAAAAAAAAATACCAAACTAATGTTCGTATCGTCCCTGACCTTGACATGCACAAAAGTAGAGCACAAAGCATCAACTAGAGATGAGAGGGGTGGATACAGGTAAGACAAAATATCAAACATGAAGGAACGACGGGGAAGATGAAGTAACTTATTTTTTCTCAAGATTTCCAGAGAGCCACAACATGTCTAGTCTATAGGGGGGGAAAAGTTTGCGCCTTGGTCATTTTGAACAGGAGGGATAGAGGAGCTCACCGCTTTGGCTTTGTTGGCTTCAAAGGAGTGGCTAATGCTGTGAATTTAGAGAAGCAGCTAGATAGTATCAGCAGATGGGGATGGCATGGAGATCTTTCACGATGATCAGAGGGGTATGGAGGAACTGTGGAAGCGCAACAACGAGAAGTATTTGAAGTGCTACCTAGTAAGGCCTATCGTGTACATGAGTATGGTGTAGTTATGAAGGGAAAGAAAATGTGAGCCCAATATGGTAATCGGCTGTAATTTGGTTGATGGGCAGATTATGGTGGAGATATATAGTTCCGGAAACACAACATGAAATCAATAGGATCCCTTCTAACAGGGGTGGTGAAGCATCTCCAGTTGTAAATCTAATTTCTATCCAAGGCAATTCCATACCCTACAGTAGTGTAATTCAGTTCCGCGATATAAAGGCCTAAGCTAGAAATTTGTATGCCATCAG
Source organism: Glycine max (assembly GCF_000004515.6). NCBI lineage: Eukaryota > Viridiplantae > Streptophyta > Magnoliopsida > Fabales > Fabaceae > Glycine > Glycine max. Next base: position 12,390,396 of record NC_038244.2, read on the forward strand.
GATCAACATTGGAGTGTCAGATAAGAAGAACGAAATTCATATGGTGGATAGGATGAAAACTATGGAGGAAAGAGACAAGGAAGACAAGAGATTTGAGAGGGGGGCATAATGGTTATCAAATGAAGATTCTATCTTACAATGTTAGGGGGTTGGGGAAATGGATGAAGCGGAAGTTCATAAAAAATCTGATCTTGAATGAGGGGGTGCAGTTTGTGAGTATACAAGAAACAAAAAAAGAGAACACTAATAAGGAGTTATGTCACGCAATTTGGGGAGATACACAGGTAGAATGGATTGCCTAGCCAACAATATATTCAGTAGGGGGCTTATTGTGTTTGTGGTCCAACGAATACTTTTGGAGTACTTTGAAAGGAGATATACTTAACTTCCTTGAGGACTTCTATGAATCTGGGAACTTTTCTAAGGGAGCTAATGCATCATTTATTGCTCTCATCCCCAAGGTTCAAGAGCCACAAAGTTGGGAGAGTAAACCAATCTCATTAGTTGGTTGCATGTATAAAGTGGTTGTTAAGATCTCAACAAAGAGGCTTCAAGGTTCAAGGAGTACTTCAGTTATTGATGGGCGACAAAGTGCCTTTTTTGGGGGGGGGGGGGGGGGGGGGAGAAACATACTGCATGATCCTTTAATTGCAAATAAAGTAGTGGAAGACGTGAGAAGAAAAAAGAAAAAAGTGGATGATTCTTAAGGTGTATTTTGAATAGGCTTATGATTCAAGTTGTTGGAGCTTACTTTTTTATATGTTGAAGAGGCTAGGATTCCATGAACAGTGGATTCATTGGATTCGTGGTTGCCTAGTATTTAGTCTGGTGTCCGATTTAGTTAATAAAAGCCCATCAAAAGAATTCATACCACAAAGAGGGTTAAGACAAAGTGATCCACTTACACCGTTTGTCATTATTGTGGCGAAGGGTCTAAGTGATTTGATAAGAGAGACAATTTCAATTTTTTTTGGGGATTCAAAATGAGGGATAAGGAGGTTGAGGTGAATTTGCTACAATATGCGGATGACAAAATATTTGTGGGGGAGTTCAAATTGGAGAATGTGGTTGTTGTTAAAAGCACTTTGAGGTGCTTTGAGCTTGTATCTAGTTTGAAAGTGAACTTCCATAAGGGTAGATTTGGGGGCATTGGTGTGGATTTGGAAGAGATAGAGAGGTTCTTTACATACTTGAATTGTAGAATATTAACATTCCTATTTGTTTGTTGGGAAATTCCTATCGGTGCAAACCCTAAGAGATTGGAGACGTGGGAGCCCATCATCTCAAAATTTGAGAAGAAACTTGCATCTTGAAGCATAAACACCTCTCTTTTGTTGGGAGAATTTATTTTATTAATTCGATAATTTCCTCTTTCCCTCTTTATTTTTTGTCTTTCTTTAAAATGGAAAAAGATATTTTTAGGAAGTTGGTTAGTATTCAAAGGCAATTTTTGTGGGGGTGTGAGGAGGGGAGGGAAAAAATTTCTTAGATAGGGTGGGAAAAAATTTGTTCACCTAAGGAACATGAAAGCTTAGGGTTCACAAACAGACATATCCTTATTTAATATTGCTTTGCTTGCCAAGTGGACACGGAAAATGTTTAATAATAGAGGCGAGCTTTGGGAGAGGGTGTTAGACTCAAAATACGTTGCTTCTCAAGGCTTATGTGAGGATGAGGTGAACAATCATGAGTCTATTTAGTAGAGAGATTTAAAGATTGCATGTGGGGGACAAAATAATAGGTGGTTTGAGGATTGGATTGAGTGGAGAGTAGGAGATGGGGCATACACTAGTTTTTGGAAAGATATATAGATGGATTGGGGAAGAATGCTTACAAATTAAATTCACAAGGTTGTTACTAAATTCGGAACAAAAAGTTGAGAGTGGATGAGATGGGGAGGTGGGTTGATGGTAGATGGGTGTGAGAATTTAAATGGAGAAGAAAATGATTTGAGTGGGAGAAAGAATTAGCGAAGGAGTTCAATACTTTGGTCAACACTGCCAAAGTGGAAGGTGTAGGGTGTGACACTTGGCTTCGGTTGATGGAAACTACACATAATTTTTCAGTGAAGTCTACATACTCTTCTCTGCATAATCTGCGGATTGGGTCTCATGAGAATGGGGTGTTTAAACTTATGTGGCATATTAAAATTCGTCACAAAGTGTCTTTCATGGTATGGAGGTTGTTACATGATAGACTACCCGCAAAGGTATATCTACATAGGAGGCACATCCAATTGCAGGAAGGAGCTATTTCATGTGTGTTATGTAATGAGAATGATGAAGACGTATATCATGCTATCTTCTCATGTCAGAACGCACACTCTATTTGGGGGAGTTGGTATCGGATGTTGGACATCTCAACAGTTTCTCTAGGCTCAGTTATTGAACATTTCAGTCATAACTCCCAGGGTCGTTATAGTCCAAAAGCTAGGGAAACAAGATGGTGTTCAAAGGTATTATTTTTTATTAGGAGAAGCTCTGGCACAAGATCCGATTTGATTTGTGGACATGGCTTATGTTGGACACATATCAAGAAGTTCAAGTTTTAAATTTGAATTGTTAACAATTTTTAGATTTAGATTTGCAAATATGTTTTTTTAGTTTTAGAATTATAGATACATAGCATATAAACTTTGAATGGTTAGTTTTTAAGATTATTGTTAATTTTTGAATTTTACATATCTGTTAGTTTTTAAAATTATTATTAGTTTTTGAATTTTGTAACTTCTATATAGATAGATTAGCAGGTAAACTTAGATCAGGTAATTTTCAGCTTTTTGAACCTTGTAAATCGATATATATATATATATATATATATATATATATATATATATATCAAATAAATGAATAAACAAAAAAGTTTTGCTGCTACTGTGTGGGGTGCTGGGTTTTGTAGGAGGGAGAGGGGGCAAATTGTTTGTAGTTACTGGTGATCTGGGGTTGTGACCGGATAGTATGAATATATTCCAGTAGCATTACACGATCAAACATGGCCCGGTCGGTGGTTCTTTGTAACTTTTTCGCACTTCTTGTGCTTTTAATATAATTCTGCATATTGCTTACCAAAAAAGAAAAAATACCAAACTAATAATTTTTTTATTAGGATATACATAAACACAAAAACAAATGTGTACTAGCATGGCAACAAATGAACGAAATCATGCATGGTGACAAGGACCATTAATTATCTCACACCTGGGATAGGAGCGTTTTCCCAAACGTGAATACTGAAATTGAATCACAATCCACCACTGGCTGAGTTCAATTGGGTTTTGGGACCACAAAAGAAACAAGACCCTTGTGCTCATTCAATACTCTTGTTCACGCAACAAGCAACAACATTAATTATTCTTCTTTATTCGATGGCTCTCATGTTTTCTTTGTTATGGATATTGTTAATAAGTAGCACTTATTCGTTAAAAAATAAATAATAAAGTTTGTACTAAAAAATAAGGTTAAAAATATATATTGAAAATCATGATTAGGCATGGTAACTGGTGGATGGGGACGGATTTTGCTTACATCACCCGTCTCGACTCTCCCATTTTTCTCCTTGCCTTCGCTTTCGAAATTTAATAGAGATGTATATTTATTTTCCATATCCGTCTCCAACGGGTCAGATTTCGTCCCTCCTTCGACATATTTATAAAATTTTATTAAATAATATAATTTTTTATAAAATAAAAAATAAAATTTTAAATAACAACTATAACATATTTTTAAATTATATATATCAACATAAAATTCAATCTAATAATCTCATATTTAAATGAATTTTGTAAATTAATTATTAGCGAAACAAATTTAGAACAAATATTATTAATCTCATTTCCAATTCCAAATTCAACTTTAACTATTTGAAAAAATTTGATCCCAACTTCAATTCGGATTTTTCCCTTTAAAGTCGAAATGGATCCGCGACGAGCCCTATGAATTCAGGTCTCGTTGCCATGCCCAATGATGATCAGAATATATTAAGAAAAAAAGAGTAATGGAGTGTGAAAAGTTTTAATATTTTTATTTTCAATTAACATTTGTCCATTTTTTTTCTTGGTACTTTGCACGGGTAGATCTTGTCGTTACTAGCTTTGTGGGGCCGGATTAACCTAGGAACCTGAAGACTCAAACCAGTTCAACTTAATCTATAGTCTATAGTCTACACTGCCTCATTGAACTTTCTTTTCTCTCTCTTGTCTCAAATCTCAACAAAGTGACATGTCCAATTGCCATCTATATCCTCCCTGCCATTACCTGCACCTTCTCCCATGTCACTTTGAGATTCGATGACACACACTTCCTTCCTCTAACGCCAATGTTGGCATGTAGTATTAAGAATATAGTCAAACTACTAATACTCCTACTAGTTGTACAATAAATTACTCCAGTTTTTTTTCTTAATAATAAGAATAAATTATTTGGTTCTTTATGTAGCACAGTAACATTATTTACACATTAATCCATAAAATTAATTTTTAAATAAGTCTTTCAAAAGAATAATTCGTCATTACGTGGCTCTTGCACCATAATGGCTATTTTTTTAAAAATTAACATAAATATATTTTTAAAAATTACAAAAATAAATAAATCATATTTTGAAGTAGGATTTTATTATAATTCTTTTCTCTTTTTTTTTTATTAATCATCCAACCTACCTTATTGTCTCTGGAGTCTACAATATATATATATATATATATATATATATATATATATATATATATATATATATATATATATATATATATTCAGATGAAACAACTAAAATTTTTTGGTACACTTATTTATAATTTTTTAATCTTAGACTTTTAGTATTATATATTTTCAGAGACTAAACATAATGTTTTTCTAAAAATTAATAACAAAACACCTAGTTTTATATTATCTAAAATTGGTCGTAAAAATAATTATTTTATTTTATGCATAAAAATATATTTATTTTTCTCAAATTAATTTTACAGTAAAGAAATTCTTGTTTAATTTTTAATTTTTATATTTTAACTCATAGGATTTGTATAATAACAAAAAACCCTACTACATTTACAAATGAAAAATGATTGATTAGCAATAAAATTTGTATTTAATTTTTTTTTGGACAAAATTTTCTTCATTTAACAACAATCACACATAAGTTAGTCTAAACAGTAACTGGTAAAAAAATTATATGAATAATTCTTTTAAATATATATTTTATTGTGGGTTGAAATCGATTAAAAATCATAAGATTAAAGGATAGTTATTAAATTAACTGTGAAACTACTTGTGATTTATAATAAATTTTAGTAAATAATAAAGAATATATTTAAAAGAATGGTAGTATACAAGAATATATTTAAAAGAATGCTAGCATCTCTATGCTCTGTGTAACAAAAGTTGATGTCATTTTCACTTCTCAGTCCTCACACTCGCAGCACCAAAACCATTTTGCACTCACAAGAACCCAACCCCAACTCCAACAAAAAACAACACAACTAGAATCTCTCTCTCTCTCTGCATTCTCTTCTCTTCCTCATGGCGTCCCTGACCCCGGGCGTCCTCTCGAAGCTCCTGGACAACGCGGGTTCCAAGGTAACCGCCGCTCACCGGCAGGCCCTCCTGCAGGTGACGGAGATCGTGCCGCGCCTCTCCTCAACCTCCCCATTACAGAGCCGCGGCTACTTTTTAAAACTCTCGGACTCCCTCCACTCCGCCTACGTCTCCGTCCCCGACGCCGACGCCGACCTCATCTGCGCCGGCAAGCTCCACCTCGGCCAGTTCGTCTACGTCACACGCCTCGACGCCGCCTCCCCCGTCCCCCTTGTCCGCGGCCTCAACGTGCTCCCCCGCCGGAGGCCCTGCGTCGGGAACCCTACTGAGTTGGTTCCCAGCGAGAGGCTTTGCGTCGCCACTCCGAAGAAAAAGAAGAGAGAAGAGGTTGTTAAGAAGGAGAAGGGGTTGGAGATGATGAGGAGGTTGAGTTTGGATTCTTCTAGAAGGGTTTGGGATCAGAGTCCGGTTGCAAAACGGAAAACCGCTTCTGCGAGTTCGCTTTCGAACAATCTTAAGGCCAAGAAGTCTAACTCTAACCCCACTTCGCTTAACGTCTGTTACTGTTCTCTCTTTCTACCTTTTTTTTTTTTTTTTAATGACCAACTTACATTACTGTGTTGTGGGGTGTTTGGAGGGAAGGGAAGTAAACGGAAAGAGAGAAAAAAATTGATTTGATTTCATAAGTATAGAAAAAAATAATTTTTTTAATTCAAATTTAAATTTTTTTAATTCAAATTTAAATTTTTTCTTCCCTTTTCCACCTTTCTAACACTGTTCCAACTTCCAAATGGACCATGTAGAATGTATGGAAAATCAAAAGAGAAAAAAAATTGAAATTTTAATAGAGAAGATAGTTAGAAAAAATGATTTTTTTTTCTAGAAACTATTTTCTTTCTTTTGTTTTTCTTTTCAACTAAATAAAAAATGCATTGTTAGATTTTTTTTTTTTTTTTGTTTTCACCTTTGATAATCCACCTAATAGATCATGCATTAAAGGTTGATTTAAGTTATTAGGTCCATTTCTAACAGGAGAACTGCATTTTTATTTTACTCTGGTGAATGAAAGGTTTTGCCTTTTGGCTACCCTTTTGCTTTTTATTTTTTATTTTTTTCCTGTTAATTTTTCTTTGTGGGGAGGTTTGTTTTTATTTTTTATTTTTACGGAAGAGGGTTTTATATTAGTTGTTTCTTTCTTTTTAGGGGGGAATGGGCGTCTTCGTTTAGCATCAAATTTGATGGCGGGCACGTTTTTAAGGTGAAAAATTCACTCTTAGTCGTTAAGAATAGCAAATGTTTAAGTCGTATTCAGCAGCTAATCTATGTTTCGTGTTTAAGTTTGTAAATTTTAAGGAAACATGAGGTTGTCGTTCCACTGCTGAATTTTGTTCTTTTTAGATCACTGTTTCGGATAAAGTTAATGTTGAGGGCCCTCTTGACTTTTTTTTATATTTTATTTTATGTTTTTTGCGCTTTTAAAAGGCTTTTATTTCTGTTGGTGTGGACCATGTCAACGGTTTTCTTTTTTAAAATTTTTGTATGCTTTGACATTCTGTTAACAATTTTTGGTAAGAATTTGTCTAATTGAGTTTTGTGAATGTTTGAGGTCAGTATTGGTAGGGCCTTTGGTTTAAAGAGAAATTAACTTTTGATGGTTCTGCATACTCTGCTGTCTAGCACTGCATCATGTGGGTAGAGAAAACACTTTCTGATGTTGTATGAGACAAAAGGTTCATTTTGTGTGTGTCATTTCTTGTCTTTAACTTTCTTGAAGCTTATTGTGGGTTGGTGGTGTATGGTGTTGTAGGTGATAGACAAGAAGGTTGTTTCTGTCAAACCTGATTCTCCACTAAAATCTCCAACATCAAGTGTCTCACCCTTGAAGAATAAAAACGAGAACCTGTGTCCAAAATCATTGACAATCACACCTCCGAGGAAGAGTACTAGTACTAGTACTAGGTCACCCTGTGGTGGCACTGTTCATAGCCCACTTGTTAAGGTCCCCCTCAATTTCAAGACTTGGTGTTATGATACTCCTGCATGTTGGGAAGATGTCTCACTCCCCATGTGTGATCTTGGAAAGGTATTAAACTTGTGTCTGGCTAATATTCTAACTTTCATGTCGCCATCTTGTTCCTGTTTTTGAATTTTGTTGTTTCACTCTTTTGCAGCAAGTTGTGACTCATAGAACTGTTGCCTTTTTAGCGGCTGTGCGGTCTCTTGAAGAAGCATCTGCTACAGATTCTGTGATCCAATGCATGTGGTATCTATCTGTTGCTTGTAAATACAATACACAATTCTTTTGCTATCTTTTTATGCCCTTCCTGCTTGTTATTAGAATTTGCTCTACGAATTTCTCATCCATGATGTTGTAACAGATGCTTATTATCTGCTAATTCAGTGTTGTTAATGCATTTAATAATGTAATGAACCTGAACAATTTTTCTTAGAAAGCATTTTTAATTTCTAATTATTGAAATACAGATATGATTCTCTGTTATTGACATACTGTGATTTTCAAATGTGTTAGTATATACTTAACTAGTTTGCCTGGTAATCTTTTGCCCCTGGTATCCCCCTTTAAGTTTGAGGGTACAGATTATTGTGGATTATATCTTTTTACATGTATGGCACCATATGAATGTTATTTCAAATGTAAGTTTTCCAACCATGCGGTCAAAATTGTCAATCTGACCATCTTAAATAGAACAAGGAATGAGCATCTCATATTCTCATGTCTAGTGAAAATAGCTATTCCATCACTACATCTTATCATTGTCAGTTATAGATATTTGGAGTCAGAATTGGAAGGAAATTTCTCAGTTTTATACTAAATGGCATGTCTGGATCAGCTTATTTCAAGGGGAATAATTGTCTATTTATCAAAAACTCTCATAAGCCATTATTTCTTTAAGTAAGCTAAACACAACATATTCTATCATATTTTCCCCCTCTTTTGAGTCTGTATGAACTACAGTATGTGCTTCATAATTGTATAGACTAATATGATTATTCTCTTTCAGCATGTATGCAGAACTTTGCCAGTCTGGTCAAACACATTCTCCTGGATCACTTGTGAAGCAGTTTTTGGAGCTTCACCTGAGTTTGCAGAGAGTAACAGTGCTGTTTGATTCGTTACTCAACCCACTTCCTGAAACAAAGTCAAGCAGCCACTCTACCCTACAGTGTCTAACAGAAGATGCATGCAAAGTTCCCACCCGAAAGAATGCTATATCTTGGGTACAAGCTGCCGTAGGTACCAATCTTTCCAAATTCAATCTATTTGAAACACAGGCGAAAAGTGAGGTTCTAAATGGTGAGAAATGTCATTATGTTGTCATTGAGAATACTCCCGAGGACATCAATACTGAGACTTCACCTGCTCAAAACAAGCAAAATCGTGTAACTCAAGCAAACCACTTGCCAAATTCAACTGCTAAAAGACTTCCTTCTTCAAAGCGGAATCTCTTGGCAGCAAAGAACAAGGATGCTGACAAACATGATCGATCAAAAGAAATCAAATTAAAAGAGGCTGCGAGTTTGGCAGAAAAACTGCTTGAGGCATCTAGCGAATGGTTCCTGAAGTACTTGGAGGAGTCTCTGAGTAATGAGTTCGGGTTGAAAAATGAAGGGAACACTGAAATTGCAAGTCTTCTTGGACAACTCAAACAGGTGAATCACTGGTTAGATAATTTGGCTGGTGGAGATAAGGTTGATCACCGGGTAGAGAAGCTAAGGAAAAATTTGTACCGGTTTCTACTTGAGCATGTTAATTCTGCCGTTACTTCTAATTAGAGTAAATGTAGAAGAACTACGAGAGCTAACAATTGACAAAATGGAGAATACTATCCTCAAATGACTGTGCATTGGACAGCTGACAGTGGTATTACAGTGAATATTTAAAGTTTAAACAGATCGATTTGGTCTTGGTGTAACCACTTAACTTAGGATCTTACATGTACCTTGTATAATTTAGTCTTTGTCACTGAATGAAGTTATGCCCAAGATTTTTACATTTTGAGCTGTATTCTAATGATATGGACATGTTATTATTGACAGTAAATTTTGGTTTATATTCATTTTGGATTAACCTTGAGAGTTCCCAGTTCAACAGTCTTGCTTTTTTAATTAAGGTGGAGTTGTGATTCATTGGCTATAATAAATTGTTGATTCTTGCTTTCTTGTGTTGTGCAAATAAGTTGGCGACTCTTAACATGCTGCGGTGCAGAATGTTTTGGTAACCTTAAGCTCATTATGTTTTTGGTTGAGAAAAAAAAAAGAATCATGCCAAAGGGTATGGTAGAGAAAACAAGAAACAATGATAGAAAGAAAGACTTTTTTATAAGGACACTAGACCAAGTGAGAAGCTACATCAAAATTTAAATGCTAAATGCCTTCTTCTGATATGAAAGCCAAGGCATTAATTAACCCAATGTATTCACATTTATTTAGTTGGTCAAAAAGTAATCTGTATAAGAAGCTGATGATCCCTGAAGCTGTGCCTCCTCAACAGTTGTGGAGGACTTTCCCAAGGCTTTCATTCCTTTACAAGACTTCATGTGTTTGTGCATTTTCTCAGGCTTAAACGACTTCCCGCATTGCCTGCATCATCAAGTCCTATTTACGGTCTCATCATTCATGATTATGATAAAGATGTGAAATCGAAAGTATCTCGAAACATATGGGCATCAAGTACATATAGCTCATACTACTCTAGTCACATTTAATTAAAAATGCATGAAATACAACTCTTAAAAACTTGACACTGTACCCCGCAGCCAAAAGTTGGTAAACATCACAATCTGCTAATAAATGTTACCCTTTTTTATATTTTATACTTTTTTGTTATAACAAAATCTAAATTATGAGTATCTAATAATCCAAAACCATCTGAATCTTCATTCCATTGGCCTTTTGGTTGGAATCTTTTGACACTTGTCATTTCAGTAGGTAGGTCATATATTTTGATTTTGTTCATAATTATTATTAGACTAATAAACAGTCAAGTGCAGCCTCTAGCCTCCATGCACCTCCATTAAGCTGAGCATTAATCAGGCCCTGATAAGTCCTAATGTACTGTATCCTATTGATCCTCAACCAGTGTGCTAAAACATCCTCCACAAATATGACCATGATTTTTCATGAACAGTTTCTTGTCACAATATTGTTGAAATGCCTAACAATTGAAATCATATTCAGATGTGACATGTTTAGTCACTTACGAGCAGGTTGGTCCACCAAATGGTTTGGAAGAAGTTTGATTTAGCAACTCCCCTAACTTTTTCCTGCTCCTGCTAGTTTCATTTCCATCAAAGCTTTTTCTGCAAAAAGAGAATAAAAAATAAAAATAAAACAGAATTAAAGAAATCAGGCAAATAATATTAGGATCAATATTTAGAATCTTCAAAGCTCAATTTATAGTATAACTCCCCCACCTTGCCCCATATTGTTGTTTCTGGTGATGATGACCCCAAGAAGTCGCAAAACACCTGGCTGATCCTCCCAATTTGTCTCCCTTACAAATCTCAGCCCTTCTTTCAGGTATGTTGATAGGTTCCTTAGATAAATTCTTTTGAGCCAGGTTCATTTGGACCAGGGCTGCATCATTTGTTTCCACAGTGCCACAAGTGATCCAATTGCGGAACACATTAGAAACTCTGGCAGAATTGCTCCTGATCTTAGTAAAGGAGGATTGAGATGAAGATGATGATATAGTGGAGGAGGATGAATCAGGTGAGTTGGTTTTATTCAGGTCATCTTTGTGGCTAGCCTTCTTACTCAACAGATTGTGATACAAGGAAGGCAATGAGCAATCCTCTAACTTGTCTTGGTTGATTTCGTTGAAGCCGTCTTTGCCTGTTGCCTCTAAATGCTTCTCTTCTTCGACCTTTGAAGAGTCATCATCTGTCACAGATGACCTGTCTGAGCTGAAGACCAATGATGAGTCCTGGCTGATTTCTGATGACCCTTTTGTCGGAGTATCCGTTTTCAAATCCAAGTCTCGTTGAATTCGAGGTTCTTCTTCTGCTAGAGGCGGCTGCTGGTTTTTGTCCTCTATAGTTTGTACTTGACTACATTTCTTCTCAGCATGGATATCACAAACAGTAGTTTTCTTTTCATCAAGTGAAGGAGTTGTTGCTGCAGCATTATTATCCAAAAAGTAGTACAAAGTTAATGAGTCTTTTAACATTCTTGGAAAAGCATACATGCTTTGGAAATGTCCATTGATGGAAATTATGGGTGGCCATACTCAAATATTTAATGTGAACAACATAAGTGGGAATGGTGATTTTCTCCAAGTACATACCAAATGGGGTAGGGTGGATTTGTGATCCTTTGAGGACGTATTCATTGTCAGAGATGGGGGTTATGAGGTCGTCATCCAACAAGTCTTGCCACACATATCCACTCTTGTACCTCCTGCCGTTCAATAATTGTTAGTTACAAATTGATCATATGGCAGGCATTTAGTTAAATGTTAAAAAAAATGAGGTAGAGAAATGGACCAAAGAAAGGATTAGAAGGGTATGACCCAACCTCTTGTAGGACCAAGAAAAAGCATCTGGCAAGTCTTTTCCTCTCAATTCCCCAAGCCATCTCTTTACATCTTTTTAAGAGATAAAAAAAAAAGGCAATACTATTAGATAATAAAAATCACATATTAGTCACAACAAAAATGATCCATCAACACCAATAACCCATATACACCTAGAGAATCAAAGAGAGAAAATTGTAGACATGATAGGTTATACGATGTGACAAGAAATGTTAACTGAGTGTTGCATTGTAGCATGTGTTCATATGTCATTACTCTAATCAAAACACATTATGCGCAGAAAGAACAAAGAGGTACTATAGTCAGAGCCAGATGCAGAAGAGGCTAAAGTACTAGAAGAATGAAAAGGAAGTGTGGAAGAACAAAGATAACTCACCTCTTAGATAAACCCCATTTCGAGCAAGATGAAGAACACGAATCAGATGAGGATGATCTGCACGACCACCTATCTGACTAAGGAAGTAAATGATGTGAAGCCTTCTCACTTCTCCTCCACCTCTGCCTTCCATTCCAATTTCTCTTGCTCTATTCTTCTTCTTGCCTCTGCTGCAATAAACACAAACAACAACACCCTCTTTGACACAAGCACCAAACAAGTACTCTTCTTTTTAGGCACAACACAACACACAACACAAACAACCCTCTTATGTTATCCTCTACTATGATTCAAAATATTATATAAAACGTAGAAAGCAGCTAACATTGGAAAACCCACATGAGATCTTTGTCTCTCTGCCGGCCTGCTACACAAGGAACTGACATCACAAAATATAATATAAACCTTTATTCAAATAAAATATTCACAATTTCATATCATGGTCATATAGTATAAGGTTAATATAATGCAGGCCTGTTAGGTACCTACATGAGCATTACATGTTTTTTTTTTTTAACAAGAAAACATAATCTTTTTATCTTGTAAACATAAATAATAATAAAAAAAGAATGAGAAACATCGAGACTAGAGAATATACCAAGCAAGTGATTGGTTTGTGTACTAGAACGCAGTTAGTTACCTTTTACCTCTTCTTTGTAGCAGAGAAAGCAGAGAGAGAAAGAGAAAATAATGTGTGAGAGAATTGACCAGGTTTGGGGATATATAAAGATGTAGTTACGGAGTAGAACCAGATTCAGGGATCATCTGATTTCTCGCGGTTTAACGAATTTATACAATAAATGTATAATAGTCAGCTTTTGACTCAAGATCATTGTTCCCCCAAAAGTTCATTTCTGTTTCTTCTTTTTCTGTTTTATTATAATAACCTTTTAATGATTTCATTCATATATTTAATGTTTTCATTTTTTTTCCTACAAATTATTATTATTTGGAGTAGTATTTTTTTATTAGCTAATAGTTAATTTTATTAGTAGGAATAATCAAATTCATGACTTTTTTTCTTTTTTAATCAACCAAACTTATATCTCCTTGTAGTATTATTTTGGATAGCTAACTATACATGTCTTTTATTATATTGTTTCTTTTTCTTTCTAACATAGATGTTTAATGTCTTAAAATACTTAATGTTTATGCTGAATGCATTAACGCATACTTGCCTATGAAATTTCTCGTTAATCGGCAAACTTCCTTTTTATATATACTATCAGTAATTTTGGTCATTTATTGTTATTGTTGACTTTGTAAAATTCAAAAAACAAAAATCACGGTAAATCAATTGGAATTATCTTACTGAAATGTCCTAATCAATTATAATTAATGACTAAAATTCTGAAGTCTATGCAGGTGATTTGAGAAAACATACCACTTTTAATTTGCCTCGGTCAAATAATTAAATGAAACGATATGCTGAAAATATGTTCATTAATCATTATAAGTACTGAACAATATTTTATTAAGAAAACGTGGAATAAATAGTTAAAAATAAGAGTTTCTTAAGTTTGTTACTATTATAAGACCCAATTATGTAATGATTAATGAAAGTGCCTAGCTAATTTAGTTGATAACAATAAATTTATCTTAAATTTATAATTTTTTTAAAATTATTATTTTCATTAATACTTTCCTTTCTTTTAATTGTTTGTTAATATATTATCTCTTATTTTAATTTATGGTATTTCTAGTCTAAAAATAATTAATGTAAAGAGCATTATAAATTGTTGAATCTTATATAAAAAAATATCATTCCAAATTTAAATTTTATAAATAAAAACAAAGAAAATAATAATCATGTTATGTCAGAATAAATTTATTCACACTATAATTAATTAGAAATGATTTTTGATATAATTTTTTAAATAATTATTATAATATATTATACATAATAGTTGTAATTAGATAAAAGTTTATAAATTTACAATTAGTTGGACAGGTTGGATGAATAATGTAGAACCTTGCAAAAAAAGAAGATAAAAAGTGTACAGATTTACACTCGTAGTAGATGCAGTATTTGTTAAAAAAGAAATGGACATTAAAAATTATTTACAAAGATCTTTTTAATATGATAAATATGCACACGATAAAATGCAGAATAACAAAATCAATTGATATTTTAACAAATTTATAATTTATTTTAATATATTTGGTCATAATTGTATTTTATCCTAGGGGACCCTACATTTCAGAAGAGTGGGATCTGGTTTTTCTTTTACACGGATATTTTTTGTTTGAGAAAAAAATATATTCATCGTAAAAAAACCCACCCAACTATAGATCTAAACATAAAATTACTAGTTACAAATTACAAATACAATGAAAAGGATATATAAAATACACAGATCGCTTATGTTTTGCTAACAGCCTAACACAAAGATGCAACAAAAAAGATAAGCAAACCAAACCATTGAAAAACCAGTATGACTTAAATTGAACAAAAATGATACATGAAGACAAGTAGATGACAAGAGAAGACACAATAAGTGGGTAATGAAATCAATTGACGATTTGAAAAATACCAAATTGCAATCTTGGCCAGCAAGTACATTATACAGAATAATCAAATAAACCGAACGTGGCAAAAATATATCATGAAAGAAAACTGCAAACATAATGGTCCAAAAAACAAAGCATTTTCTCAAGAAATTAATTGACCTTTTCATGATGTGGAGGTCCTCCTTTGTATAGTGTGGGAAGCCTTGCGGTGATTCCATTGCAATTGAATACATGACACACAAGTTTTGTTTTATCCCTTTCGTCGTCCTTCCTTCAACATCACATATTGCGATTTTCATCAGAAGATGAGCTCATAAATAAGTAGTTGAAATGCAAATTAGGAAACTAATTATTCTCTGAAAACAATTCAATTAGGGATTGTCACCTTCGTTGAAAAGGAATGATTTTACCATGTAAACAAACGTTACATCTTTACATCATTATGTTTTATATGGCAAATAATTTTCTTCATTGCAGTTGAAATCGAAATATAAAACTTTTTTCACTTACTGTACATAAATTTTAAAGTTTCTTATACAGTAAAATTAGATATAGAAAATTTTCAAATTTCAGTGTATTTATTGTTCTCTGATTTTATCTCTTCCATGTGAAAATCAGAGCAAAAATTCGGCAGTTGTTTTTCATTTTTTTATGAAGCTTTTGCTGTAATTTTTTCCTTCTTTTTTTTTTTTACATTTATAACGTATTAGCTAGGATGATCTCTTATTTTGCCGAAAAAAGAAAATTGGGACCATATAGTTTAATTTAATCAATTGGATCAGTAACAACAACTTAAGAAAATAAGGAAAGGAAACTAGTGGATCAATATTTATTAAATCATGTGATCGTGAACCTAGCTTGCTAATTGCAATTTAACAATCATGAGGAGGGTCAGCTAAATAATGGAAATTTTGCTGCTTAAATAATAGGAGGCATAGACAATTCAACAACCTACTCAATTCATTAAAACATAGGTAAATTTAAGGTCATGCATAAAAGATTTTTTTATTGACAAAAATTGTAAACAAATAAATTAAACGGGGCACCAACGGATGAAGCCCGAAAACTATTCATATCATGTATGCATATGCATTTTACTATATTCAGCAGACACGTGTAGTTTCACTTGCGTCTTCATAAATATAATAATATTTGAAATCTTTTCTTATAAAATTTTTAGTAATTTTTTTATCCGGATACAAGTTCAGATACATTTGACGATGCTTCAAAGACTAATAAGAAGCCACAATGACTTGAAGATGACATGTGAAATCCTATTTTTAACACATTGAAATTTAACTTATTTCCGCTCAAAGTCTGCACAAGCCTCCATAAATTGAGGGTCTAAAAAGGGTGACACTTCATACAAGTGACTCCATTAGCAAGCATGATCATGCCATGTGCATGGTATGTATATTAAACTTCTTTTATATTTGTTTAAAACTTAATAATTTTATATTAAATGTTTATTTATTTACTACCAATGTTTTTGTTTTGTAGGCAATGAAATTTGATTGTTCTCTACATATTGATGAGGTCTTTCAGTAGACCCGTATAATACAGGTGAATTTGTTGAAGAAAAGATCTAAGAGAACACATGTGAGTTTTTTTAATTTTTTTTCATTTTATTCATATTTACTATATTGATGAAAGAACGAATTTATTTGAATAACAAGAAGATTTTCAAAATGGATTTTCTAATGTTAGGTCTGAGGTTGCATCATCTATTGGCAAATCAGAGACTAGCCCTCTTGACCTTGCTTTGGAGGAGAGTATTAAGACTTTAGGGACTAAAAACCTTGCTCGTGATTATTGAGGTGGAGATAATGACCTCACGCATAAAAAGGAAAGCATCAGGAAGTAGTAGTTCACATGACTTAGAAGAGATTACTCAACTGAGACAACGACTTTCACAAAATAGGAAAAGATTCACTGAATGAGGAAGAACAATGAGCGGATGAGTCATTTGTCAAGCAGTTCCTACCACTTGATGCACAAAACATCTTTCAATAAAACCAACAACAAAACAACCACCAAGAGCACAAAAATGATTACCATGAACAACAATAGGATGACCAACAACAAGAGAAAAACAGACAACAAAAATACTCTTGAGATTATGATAATGAGTATAAGCTATCATTATATAATATTAATTTACAATAGCATATAATATTGTATAATAATTAGATTATTAAATTTATATAAAATATTAACGACAAATTACCGACAGATAAAACCAACAACAAAACAACCACCAAGAGCACAAAAATGATTACCATGAACAACAATAGGATGACCAACAACAAGAGGAAAACAGACAACAAAAATACTCTTGAGATTATGATAATGAGTATAAGCTATCATTATATAATATTAATTTACAATAGCATATAATATTGTATAATAATTAGATTATTAAATTTATATAAAATATTAACGACCAATTACTGACGGATAATATATAAAATAATTCGTGTACACTATCTATCAATAATCCATCAATAACATGATTGAGTATTAACCATGAACTTATATGTTGATACTTATTAAAAAATATGTTTATCAATAATTTTGTTGACAATTATCGACAGATAATCACCTACGGATAAGTCCTTTGATAGTTATAGACATATATTTTTCATGGATAAATTCATCAAAATTACTGTTGGAATATCAAAATCCATTGGTAATTTTTTTTCCGACAATCATATTTTTAACATAATTTTGCTTGACGGTAATCAGTCGGAAATTCTGATTTACCGACGGATTTTTATGGTCAATAATCACAACATTTCTTGTAGTGGGCATGGCCTCTGAGTGCATTCATGTGTGGTTGCTTAAAGAAGTCGAGAACTTGCTTTAGACGTAGGAAAGTAAAAAAAAAAATTTATGACCTCATTAAAGAGTATGTTGGTGCAAGAGAATGGAAACAAGCTTGGGTGTTTTTGTGTTTGATGTTATGAAGGGTAGAGGGAAGGTTCTTTGAGGGATTGTTATGATGCTTTGGTTGATTTATTGGCGAAGATGAAGAAGACAATTGTTGATGGGGTCACCATCACCAAAGAGATCACTGGAGAGGAGGGAGGAAAGGGTAAAGGTTGCAATGTAAGAAGAAAAAATATTGAAACGTCATTGTCAAAAATTATCTTTGGCAACGACAAATGATGGTTGCAGGGGTTCTTGGGAGGGGGGTAAGGAAATTTGGTGTTAAAGTCAACGTGGGAGGTTCAAAATTTTACAAGTCATGAAAGTATACATGAACAATGTATATACAGTGAAAGGGAATGAAAAGATAATTAATCTGGAGAAAATTAGAAAAGCATGTGGTATCACTTAAAATTGTGTTTTAATCTCAATTGTTAATTATTTTTATTTATAATATAATTAAAGGCTATATATTGTTAGTAGTTTTCATTTCTTATTTTAAGAGTTTTCTCATTTCAACATCCCCTTTATGTAAATATAAAATACACGGGGAAAAGTATTTTTGAACTAAATCCCCTTTAATGTGTATCTAGCTACCCTCAGAAGAAGGTTGAAAAATATATCAAGATGAGTATGTGGTAACATGCAAAATATATATAGATAAATGTCAAACTTCACAACAAAGAAGAAAAAAAATGTGTTTATGAATTAATTCATAGAAGAGTAAACTCTCAATTTTCAATTCATACACGCGGCTAAGTAGTGTTTTTGAACCAAACCACTAGAAAGTAAAGTGTAATTGACCAAAGATAAAATGATTTCTTGTATGCAAATTAAATGATACAATTCTTCAAAACCATGACAAAAAGTAAAAAATGACCATATAACACAGAAATAAATCAAAGCTTGGCACACATTGCATATCATGAGTATCAAGAAATAAGGGAAGAGATATATAAATATGCTAACCTTGATGGCCAAACTGGTATACCTGCAGGAGGTTTTAGCGGTTGTGCTTGTGCATGTGGTTTTCCTTTTTGTTGGAGTGGCTTAGACAACTCCCCATTGTTGAGTGTGTTTATATGAAGATTCAACAATGTTATATATTTTATGGAGATATTGTATAAAACCGAAGCAGTGCAGTTTGCAAGCAGCACGTTCCTTTCGTGAAAAATGGCTGCAAATTCTCGATAATAATTAAGATAGCAATAGTAACGTAGAAGAAAAAAACACTTCAAACATTCTCCTCTTTGCTTAAAGATATAGTTGATGAATGTACATACACCTTCCTATTGGGGGATCCAAACATTGCTAAACACTGCGCCCTTAATTAAGTCAATCCTTTAGATAAAAGTTTATGCGTTTGCCTTTCCTTGTAGAGAAACTTTCAATAGGCTAGGGCAAGAGTGTCCCCACTTTTGAGCTTCTCATAGAAGAATGGAGACGATTTTCTTAATTAATTACCTTGAGAAAAAAAAGATTTCCCTCTAGATGCCGTAACGACCAGAGATGACCAAGAAAATAATAATATAATAAAATCACTCCTAATTAAAATTTATTTAAAAGCTAACAAATTAAAAAATTAAATATGTAACAACCATTTTTATTTAGTGATAACTTGTTAGCAGAACAAATTTTGCAGTGAGCAATTCTAACATAAACAGGAACAACTATATTCTCAAAAAAAAAAAAAAGAACAACTATATAATACAAAATTCAACATAATATTAAAATTAATTGTAAGCATGTGATTACACAAAAAATTGCCCGCTTGAAGAAAGGGCCTAATTTTGAAAAAAATAATATTAAAAAATAGTTGTTAACATTTCACACACACAGCACATTACAGTGTATTAACACACACGCATACCTACTTATGATGTTGTAAAAAAAATAATTAATAGAAAAATATATTAGAACAAGTGCGTGTTAGAAATGTGCAATGTATAAGCAAAAAGATACAACTCAACAATTAATCAATCAAAAACCATATGTAATAAAAGTTAACTGTGGGCTTGATTGCCTTGTAAATGATCGAGCACCCGTGTTCTAAATTACAGTTGCGATTGCAGTTATGTTAAGATTTTTTATACTGAAAAAACTATATGAATCGATGTAAGTGATGAGAGGGTGATGCGGTTATAAAGTGAAAATTATTAAGTAGTCTAAAAAAAATATATCATAGTCTCAATTAATTTTTATGCATATAACACATAATTATTACTATTTATTTCTTGTAATATATTGAAAACTTAAATACATATTACATAAGAGATTATTAGTTAGGATTAAGGATATCTGATGATTCAAAATTATCTAATAATTTTTTATTATAGTGACAGTAAAGATCTTAATGATAAATCCCAATCGCAGTTGAAAACAGCAAATATATAAATAAAACGTGCATCTTGTGGATAAGTCCACAACCAGTTAATCTTTCTCATTGAAAACGAGAAGATTGATTGCAACAGATAGATGCCATAATACCATATTTTAACTTCAAACAATGAGCGACGGTTTTTCACAATCAAGCTTTGACAATGAACTTAAAAAATTTAAAGCAATCACCCCAAAGATCCAAAATTCAAAATGACGAGAGTCAAAGTATAGGATTAGTCCAAATGGACACCAAAATGAGCTTAGGATCACACATGCTCCCCCATGCAAGCTAGTATAGTAATCCTTTCAATACCAAAAGACTCTAAAATAGCCAAGCCGAAAAGAAGTGTACGAACAGCACAAATGTAAACTATATTATTGAAGCACATTTTTAAAGCATAAAGACACCGCCAGCACTTCCTAGGTACGTAGCTATATATTGTGATAACACAAGTCACACAAGATATATAATATCTTACCAACTATTTTCTATTTGAGTCAAAACAAGGAAACATAGAGTAAAGTCTGAGCATTATATAGTTTTATAAAAAGTCTAATGGTCAACCTATTATCAAAGCTTTAATCTTGTCCCTTTATTTTGTCCTCCAAGGTTCCAACAACAACACCACAGTGCCATTTTTTTCAGAAACAGACTTAAAAAATAAGTAGTCAATTAACTAGCTTTAATTAATTCCCTTGTATGTATGGTTTGATGAAAGTAATTTTATTTCATAATATTAAATATGATACTAATTAATATATAAATATAATATGAATGTTTTTAATTAGTTATTTATCTATATATAATATAAAACAAATACTGACTAGCAAATATATATTATTTTGTCAATAAATTTTCTTAACACATACGTTAATTTAGATGTCACAGTTTGGTTGAAAAATATGAAATAGTGTGTAGCTAGTCATTTCATAAAAATGAATTAATAATTAATATTAGCATAATTTTTTAAAGAATTTTATGTAAAACTAAAGTTATATTAATCATGGTAACATTTTTTTTAATAATTTGTTTAATCCTAATAGAAAGTGTGGCTACGCGAAAATTCAATTAATTGCAAGAATGAAAAACAAAAACTTGAGTAGAAATACTCATAGTTTTAAAACTCACACCACTCATCGACCAGATGAGTACTGGATCAGTAATTAAACCACACATCATTCATGAACCGTATATGCATTAAATTTATAAATTTCTTATTAAATATAAAGTATATGAATTTTATTTACCATAGCTACGCATTATAATATTTTGTTGCTGAAGTGGTAAAATGTTTTATAAGGAGTGCATAGCCGCTCCAGGCGAAATTTAGTTGATTTTTTTATATTTATTATTTGATTTGAAGAAGCGTATGGCTTTGGTAGGAGCATGGGTGCAGAAAAATAATCTAGGGAAGACCTGAGTTCCATTCCCATACAATATATTATTGAGAAAGAATAAAAAAAATTAGATGTGATTAAATCCCTAATAAAAAATTAGTGTAAAACAATATGATACATCGGGATTCCACCATAGAACCAAAAGTTTTAATTATAGTGTTCCAACAAAATTACGCTGGATAGGATTGTGTGTAAAACAATATGATAGATTTTGGGGAAGGTCTTTCGGCAACGTTTAATAATTTATTGATATACCATTTTAATACCCAATAATTGAATACCCGAGGTTATAGATAGAACATCAAATTATTATGAGAAATCGATCTTGATATGAGTAACAAGATGAGAGGACCAAATTATATGATTTAGTTCAATTTTTTAATAATTAGAGAATCAATTAAGCTTGAAAAATAAATTAAAGGATTAAATTAATTAATAATTAATCCTCATTTTTAAGTAAGAAAAAGATTGAGGAAAGTAGCTCTTGTATAATATAATAAAGAGAGACAGAGATAGACCGCAAAAAATATTAATGTCAGTCTATTACTCAAATATGTTTTAGATTCTTCATAATTGATTGATTTTTATTTAGGTTGCTAATAATTTTTTTGTTATAATGGATCTTTAATATATAAAAACTTTTGTTTTGCGTCGTATTGTCAATTAAGAATTAAGTGATGAAATGGCTTAATTGAAAACAAAAATTAAAAACAAAAGATTTGATATATTAGGGTCTCTTTGGGGTAGTTTTGAGTTTCAAATTTTTTAAAAATAACTAGTTTTTAGTTATAGTTTAAAAATAAATAAACCAGTTTTTAAAATATAATTAATTTTAAATAAATTTATTTTGAAAATTTCATATATATTAAAATTACTTACTTTAAGAGTATTTTGTGTGATGAGAACAATAATGATAACAACAATGATGTTATCAACAAATATGATGATAAAGATATTAATAAAATTCATAAATTTTTTTTTTTTAATGTGGTGATCACGATAATGGTAATGAATTACTTACTTTTATATGATAAATTCCTTTTTTCCCTTAAAAATAATCAACACCCTTGCATCTTAGAGTTTAACACGTGGGATCCACAAAATAGTAACATATAAGATATTTGAATCTTATATTCCATTATTTGTATCTTTCCTTGCATTTTAGAATATTCATTTCAAAAGGTAAAATTTATATTCTAAAATAGACTTTTCAAAATATAATATGGTAGATTCAACGATGAAAATGCTGGAAACAAATTCCAGAATCTAATTAAAGCATGGAACTCATAAAAAAGCCCAAATCAAGTGGAAACAAAGAAAGAAAAACATCCGTTGAACGAATTATGACCCAAGCCCCATTTAAAAGATGAACCTTTTTCTTTACAACATTTAAAAGATTAACAAGTTTCTAGAAGATTAAATCCATCTTAAGCTGAAACCTTTAGACCCACAAGCTGGCGGATAAAACAAGTGAAAATTAAAGACACAATGGTATATCAATAAATTAGTAAAGATTAATTAAGTTTTCAATTTCTCAATTTTTTCATATTCTAATTTTAATCCCTCAAATTTTATTTGATAAATTTTAATCATTCATTAATTTTTTTTCTCAGTATTCTTAGTACCTCAATTTTGTTTTTTCTATTTTTAGTCCTTTATTTATTTTTAGTTTTAAAATTAGTTAAAAATATATAAAAATGAGGAATTAAAAATAGACAAAACAAGAATTAATCTTGAGTAATAAAGATAAATGAGGAACTAAAAATGGACAAGAAAATTTGAGGGACTAAAAATGTTGATGAAAAATTAGATAACTAAAATTTGTTAATTTTTTTTTGAAGAACTAAAAATTAGAATCTGAAAAAGTTAAGAGACTAAAAACTTAATTAACCCATTATTAAATGTTGCCAAAAGACCTTCTTAATCTTTATTATAGAAAATCCATATTCTATTTTCATTGTATTTAAAATTTTCTTGAATAATAAAGCGAGTAAAATTAATTATGACCAAGTGAGTTGGAACACATATGTAGTCTGTGACGAGGATATTTTTTTTTCTTGATTACACATACAATATTTTAAATATTGTAGTTAATTAATTATTGAAAAAGAAACAAATGAGTATATAAATTATACCCAACATCCCAATATATGAAATTAATTATTGAAAACCTGACTTACTTGCACAATGCACCATATTCTGGTTACCATACCATAATATGAGTAAAGTTACAAAAAATAAGGAGATATCTATATGTTGAAAAGAATATAAATCTTGTAAAATATATAAGATTACATATTATGATTAATTCTATTGAAGTGGATTTAAGTTTGAAAACAGGAAGGATGCACTTTTACTTTCACATTTTTTCCAAGTACTAAATCTGCAGAATCTGCTAACATGGAATGAAAGTTCATTATCTGATAAGGTGACCCTTCATGTAAGCAAACCTCAACACCAAAAACCTTAGTAATATATGCGAACCAACTGCTAATAAATAATGTAGCTAGAAATGCATGTATTTGGCCTTATTCCTAATGTACCATTACCGTAGTAGTCATATAACCCTACTGCACAAAACTCCAAGTATCTGAACATGCATGAATGCAAACTGAGGAGACATAGTTAGACCTACATGATTCTGTAATTTGGTTTCTTCTTCTAGGAACTGATCAACTCAATGATCAATCTTCTTTATCCCCTCAATGGACAGGCTGTTTTGACATTACAACTCAATGATCAATTCTCTGCATCCTTTTTCTCCCTCACAAACTATCAGATTAATATTGACGAGGCCAAAAATTTGTGGCAATATTTTACTTCTTCTTCTAGTATATACTGGGTGTGTGATTGGTATTAAAAGAACATTTTTATTTGTTTAATTGTTTTCACTTTGGTAAATTCTGTAACTCCCTTTAGAGGTGTCTTGATTTCTTTTACTTCCAAGGTATGACTAACTGCTGTACTTCCAATGTTTAACAAAGTCTTATATAGTCAATTAATCAACTGTATATTTATTTTCTAAATTGCTACAGTAACTAACTTGGCACAACTGTTTGGTTTTTTTTGTTATCATTAATTTAATGTTTGGTTTAATTTTTTTTTTCTTCCTCTTGTGTGAAAGCAGTAGACTACTTGATGCCATACTAAGGTCAAAACATAATCCAGGTATACTGGTGATAGATCACTCTTGTCATCATCAATTGACACAACTGGGAAAGGAATATTTGACAACCCTCACTTCCTTCTAGCTTTTTATTGGCTAAAATAAAAATCTTAATAACCTAGGACTAAGCAAAGATTCTTCATATGTCAACATCTGTTTTTAAAAGGTAAAATAAAAACTTCATTCTTTTAGTATTCTTTTCAAGACAATCCTTTAATTGTTTGACAAATATTCCTTCCATTTTGGGTGGTTTGATGATCTGACAAATAGAAATGAAGTTATTCAATTTCTGAAACATTTTGGGGTTCTAATATTTTGTTTTCTTTTTAAGAGATTAATTTCAAAAGCCATGCCGCTCTACAAAGTGGATTTAACACAATATTATAATTATGTTGATCATGTTGACAGAGAGCAATATACACCTTGATCAGTTGTTTGTTTAATTTGGAGTAGGTTTCTTCACCTTAAGTATAGAGCCACAGAATGTGAAGAAGCAAAATTTCTAAACCTCATCATCATAAAATTTGTACCATGAAGAAATTCCAATGCAAAATGAAAATAAGAAAATTGGTTAAGCAATACGCAGCAACAAAGATTATGTATAATCAAGTTTAGAAGCTACAATTTGGTTGGCTATAGAGTATGCATCAAATGAATGTTATGCATAATCATTTCATCTATCCATTCAAGTTTAATTTTAATCTTAAATTTTCGAAGATTTTGATTTAGAGGAGCCCTTCACCATGATCCAACTAAGACAAGCATCATGCCAATAACATGTATTCTACATGAACATGCAACAGCAAAATGGAAGAGACCAAAACCAAGCCACACGCATATGTAATTTCACTTTTGAACAACCAAATACCCCATAGAAACACATTTTATGCAAGTCATTCGTATCTTCAAGGAAGAGATTAAAAAAGATATCAGGAGAGTATGAAAGAGACGAGTACCTCTCTCACAATGGAAGAAGAAACTCTACCGAAAAAGTGATGAACCACAATGGATTTTCTGCAAAGACCACCAACAAACTGAGGAAAGAAACAACATTTCAGCATTCAAATTGCAATATCATCATTATAAAAAAAAAAAAGAAGACAGAACTCATACCAAAGTGATGAAATTTACATTTTCTACTCTCACGCATTCTTTTGGTAGTTCTCCATTGTGCAGAAAAGTTGAGCTCTTATTTGTTCTTCTTTCACCCACTTAGGAAGCAGAAAAAGGAATGAAGAAATCACCCAACAGACTTGTACAAGATAACCAAAAAGGTGAGCTTTGTAAGTTCAATTTGTCTACCTTGGTCATAAATAAAAAATTCACAATAATGCCCTTAATAATTTCAGCAGAATAAACACACACAAAAAATATTAATTTCAAGGGTAAATTGATAATTGATGTTGGAATTTTAGTGCCAAAATTGATTGTCAATTGAACAAAATAAGTTGAATAAATCTAAGTTACATATAGGACTGTGATTCAACACTTGAGTCCCTTCCCTTAACTAAGGATTGAGATTCGATCTCTGACTTGAGAATGTAGTAGCATGGAACTGGAGTTATCACTCTACCTAGTAATGGGCTAACCCAATGGGAGGAATTAGTTGGGTGACAAATAAAAGCTCTAGATACCTCCAATTTACAAACAAAAAAGGACTGTTTATTAGAATGAATGAGTTTTTGTGTTCAGTGAGCAAAGGATTTTATCATATTTGTTATTTAGTCCCTTATAAACCTATTAATTTCAACAATAGTCACCCAAATCTACTCCATATCTCCGAATGTCTCTCGTGTAATATTTCTGTAATCTTCATATCTCAACAAATAAAATTCAGCATATTAGCCCAAAACATAACCAGTAGTCCCCACATGAGCACAAACCACCTTTAAAGTGGTGAAACCGTTTTTATCTCTTACAACAATATGTCCCTGTTCAATTAGTGACACTAACTTGATAAAGTTGTGGCAATCTCCACAGACACTAACTTAATAAGATTCTTCACAATCTAGATGGGAATTTAAGGAAGTGTAGCTATTAACCCAAAGGCAATAGCAAGCCTTTCACTATGATGAGAAAGAATAGTTTCTTTTTGTATCAGGCTGATAACCAGCCTCTCTCAACTGGATGTTTAACTCCTAAAGTTTTGAGTAAATATGGTCTGACTTAGGATGTGACGAATCGCCGGCAAAGAATGTGTATGCTTGTGTTTCACCTCAATCCAACTGTACCCATGTGCTTTTTTCACCTTTCTATCATGCTTCAGTTTTCTCAAATTGAACACCTCTTACCAGTTTCCTGCTGCAGCATACATATTGGATAATGTGACATGCTTCTGAGTTTTGTGGCTCAAGTGAAATAATTTTTTCAGCAGCAAGTTTTCCAAGCTCTATATTGCTGTAGTGCTTCATTGTTGGCTTAATTTGATGACCATTGATCATTCCATTGAAGTAGTGTTGAGCTTTGTCGACTAGGCCAGCATGAGTGCCTGCAGAAATGACACCGGTAAATGTTATAGCATTCATCTCCAAATTTTGTTTCTGCATCCCCTCGAATACCACTAATGCTTTCTTGGCCCGGCCATGTTGTGCATATTCAGTGATCATTGAGGTCCAAGAAACCAAGTCCCTCTCCTTCTACCTCTTGAAAACTTCATGTGCACTATCTATATTGCCTCTCTTTGCATACATGGTAACAAGAGAATTGATTTCCATGCTCTACTGATGCTGCCAAAGGTAAATTCAGTTGAATAATGCTCTGGGTGTAAATAATTCTCTTGTTACCATGTATGCAAAGAGAGACAATATTGATAGTGCACATGAAGTTTTTGATGAAATGTGTGACAGAGATGTGGTGTCTTGGAATTCCTTGCGCCAGCGGCATATGGTGACAAGTGGAATTGTCCACATTTTTCCGTGATTTGTCGCAAAATCAACAAACGCGACAGCAACCAAATTCCACCATGAGAATAAATTTTGATGCACCTATTAAAAGTAGAGGCATTGGCGTGTATATGGAGTAGAACAGTATCAGTGCAACTGTGTTCGAGTTTGAGACAGAGATAATCAATTGGCAGAAATGTTGCTTAGGATAAATTGTTAGCTCTAGCAGATAAATTAGAAAAAATCTCCTTGAAATCGAAAAGCAGAGGGGAAAATTAGTTTAAACTAATAAATAAATTAAAGAATCTTTAAAGAGTTTGAAGAGTTTAATTAAGGAGATAAGAGAGGAAGGGCAAAAATTTTTAGAACGAAGAATATTTTTATAGGGAATATTGATTAGAATACATTAATATCCCAAAACACAATAATATATTCTAAAAAGTAAACTATTCAAGGTTAAATTAATTAGAAATGATCCGATATGTAATAATTCATATTATATTAAAAATAATTCATATTATATTAATATCTTATTTATTTAAAATTTTAAATCTTTGTTATCATTGAGGGTTTTCCTTAATTATAAATTTGTTTCCTTATTTATAGTGATTCTGTTATTCGGTCGTTTGCACTTGTTGGCAAAAAAAGATGAAGACAAATGTCATTCATCTTCTGACCCTCCCCTGCATGAAATTCTATTGAGGTTGCCGGTGAAATCTGTGTTGAGTTTCAAAAGTGTGTGTAAGTCATGGTTTTGTCTCATTTTCAATCCCAAATTCGCCAAGTTCCATTTTGAACTAGCGGCTGCACCCACTCACCGAGTTTTTGTGTGATGCTCCAACGCCGCTCCTGAAGTTACTCCCATAGAAATAGAGACAATACTTCATAATGATTCTGTGGAAGTAGTCTCTAGCACTCCACTTCCATCACCTTCTCCCGATTTTATGGGTTCTTGCAGAGGATTTATACTCTTAACCAACATAGTCATGGTAAAATCCAACTGCTACTTTGATTTTGTCGTATGGAATCCATCAACCTGTCACCGAATACATAAACGGATTGTTAATGAGTGTATCCATCCATATTGTGACATTGGATATGATTCATCAACTGATGACTACTTGGTGGTGATTGTAAAATAGCTACTACCCGAAAGAAGTGAACCGTTGTGCACCAAGATAGATTGTTTTTCTTTGAGAACTAATTCATGGAATCACATTGAGGGTACCGTTCCTTATTACCATTCTGGAGATTTTTTCACACAAGGATCGTTCTTGAATGGGGCTCTTCATTGGATGGGAATTTGAAATACATTATTAGAGGGTGATGGGAGCGCTTCTGGCTTGTGGACGATGAAAGAATACAAAGTGCAGACATCTTGGACCAAGTCATTTGTTATGTCTACTAATTATTATCCTTTTCTGTATTGTTTTGAGCCTATATGCTTCACCAAAACCGGTGAAGTTTTTGGATCAGGTGGCCATGACAGATTATTGAGACTGAATGTAAAGGGCGAGCTGCTTGAAATTTGCACTCCTGAACAACGATCTTATTTTTCTAACTTGGATCTATAGAGTCTCCTATCACTTCCTGTGGAATTTTCGAAACCATGTGAATGATACATGATTAGAAAACACCTAGTCCACAACACAATTTAGCAAATCCTGAATATTGGAGTTAGAACATACTATTATTTAGCATCTTTATCTCTTTAGGCTCTTCGCTATGCGAAGGTATGGAGGAGGGATGTTGTACGCAGCCTTACCCTTGCATATGCAAAAAGGCTGTTTCCGGATTCAAACCCATGACCAACAAGTCACCAAGGCACAACTTTACCGCTGCATCAGGGCTCGCCTTCATACCTATCGTAGATAGAGTAAAATAGTAAATATCTTGGTACTTAGGAAATCTTAGATTGTTTTCAAAGAAGCTTTTGCAGTTTGAGGTTTCAAATAAGGTTGATGCACTCATAACTCATAATTGTGTGTTTGCAACCAATTATTAAACGTGAATCACACTCTCTCCATATCCACTTGTTTCACGCAGTTCCCAATATGCTGGTAGTCACATCCAATCTCAAGAAATTTATATGCAAACTCCTCATTCTTCTTGGGAAAAAGATTTTTTTACACTCAAGCTATTTGACACCTAAAAAGAAAGTGAAAAAAAATAAAAGAAATAAGAATTGTTCATGAAATGTATGAAATAAGTGGATGTCAAAGTATCATCTTCCATCATACTTGATTCTTTATGATTAGAATAAACGATAATGGTTTCTTCCACCTCTTGGTTATAGGTCACAGTGATGTCACGACCTTTAATTATATTCCTTGCTCATTGTATGCTTTTTGCTATTCTTCTTCCAATACTGCAGAGTCTTAAGAGCCCACCCCTTCCACCTGGTCCTGGTCATAGTTAGAGGCAAAGTAAGAATGTAAAAAAACAAACTTTTCTTCAAAAATATTTTTATAAAGATAAGAGTATATATAAAATAATTAATATTTTTTAAAGACTGAAATATGTTTTTTTATCTTTAATAAATATCCAATTTTTATATTTGATCTCTAATATATTTTTATTTTACCTTCAATCCCTAATAAAAATAATAAATTTGTTTGTGGGTTTTACAGCACTTTTTTTTAATCTCTAATAAATTAACGATTTTGTATTTGCTCTTGATAAAAAAAATTCATTTATTATTAATCAAAATTAAAATAAAATTCACAAATATTCCAAAGAGAAAAAAATCATTAACTTATGAAAGATTAAAATAAAATATCAAGAAAAAATATTTTTTTATTGATAATTCAATAAAAAAAAAACAATAACTCATTAGATAGAAAACATACAAATTAAGTATGTGTTAGAGATAAAAACATTAAGTCATTTTTAAATTAAAAATAATAGGAATAGAAACGTTTTAATCCACTATGTTCCATCCCTATTCCAAACAATAAAATAAAAGATTTTTTCGGTTCCATTATAAAATATCTATAAAAAAACAAAATGACACTTTTATTCCATATATTCTATTCAAATATATGTACCCCAATTCATTCTTTTCTATTATCTACTACCAATCTAAACGATAAGGTTGCACGTGTTGTTTTGTTAACTCAATTCTGCCCGCGCACACAAGTTAATAAAAACCTACTTATAATTAAAGTAAATATATATCAAATGACCTTGACAAATTTTTAAACATTTGGCTACAGAATAACAAATATTTATAATTGTGAACACAATTAATTTAAATAATTTAAATTAAATAATAATTTTTTATTTCAATATGTTTCAAGGCTTGATTAAGGTGGTCAAGCTTGTGAAACACATCAAAACTATTTTAGCCAAGAGATAAATGGATGCAAATCAAGATAGAGCAAAAAAAAAAAAATTGAATGCAAGTTAAAAATGAAATTATAATTTATCCAAGGAAATTGAAAAGCAAGCGAGGAAATTAATTTCAATTAGAATATTTGGATAGAGAAAGAATGTATAGTTCAACCCATCCAAGGATATTCAAAGATAAAATCAGAAATGATCCAATAAGATATTTAAAAGAAAAATCAAAATCAAAATTTAATCTTATCACAATAATATGTGGTTTATTTAAAATTTAAAATCTTTCTATTATCTCCTGAGGATTTTCCTTTTTAAAATTTTTGTTATTTATATTGATTCTGTTGTTGAGTTGTGTGCACTGGGTAGAAGAAGATGAAGAGAGAGGTGACTCACCCTCAGACCCTCCCTGACGAATTGATCCATGAAATTCTATTGCGTTTCAAAAGTGTGCATAAATCATGGCTTTCTCTCATATCTGAACCCGGGTTTGCTAAATCCCACTTTGATCTAGCCGCGGCACCCACCACCGACTTCTTCTCAAGTGCTTCAATATTGATCCTGAAGTTGATAATTCTTATGTTGATATGGTCTCTAACATTCCACTTCCATTATCTGCTATGGGAAGCATGCATGGTAAATATTTATACTATTAACCAATTCTGCCATGGGAATACAGAACACGGACAACAATGATTTCTTTGATTTTGTCATAACCGGTCAGCGTATACAAAGACAAACTAATCATGTGTGTATCCATCCTCAAATGTCCGGCATTGGGAATGATTCATTAGCTGATGACTACGTCGTGGCGATTCTACAATTGTCACTAGATCAAGATTTGCCGTCATATCCCAAGGTCGATTTTTTTTCTTCGAGAACCAATTCATGGAGTCGCATCGAGGGAACCCTTCCTTGTTATTTTTCAGGGCAAAAAAATGTCAGGCATAAGTTCGTGCACAAGTTCATGCACATGTTCTTGAATGGAGCTCTTCATTGGATGATTGAATCTTATAATGATCTTGGTCTAATTATTGAGTTTGATGTGAGGGAAAGGAGATTATCAGATATTCCACTGTCACGCTATTTAACCATTGAATGGGAATATAAATTACATCATTTGACTGTGATGGAAGGACTTGTGTGTTTGTGTCTCTCTGACTATATGGATGATCTCGGCACTACTGAAATATGGACGATGAAAGAATACAAAGTACAAGAATCTTGGACCAAGTTATTTGTTCTTCCTAATAATAGTTATCATTGTTTGCCTTTGTTTGTCCTAATACGTTTCATCAAAACTGGTGAAATTTTGGGATCAAATGGCGCTAACATATTATTATTGAGACCTTACAACAAAGGTGAGGAGGGTCTTCAGCTTTGTGCACGTGGACAAACACATTTTTCTCTAACTTGTATGTATAGAGAGAGTCTGTTATCACTCCCGGTGGAATTTTAGAAACAAAGTAAAAGATGTATGATTTGATTCCTTAGCTAATCTTGTACTCTCCCTAGTTTTCTAGTGTGTCCTTGTATAACTGTTTTGTCATCTATTGCACACATAATCAAAAACCAAACGTGATTACAAGAAATTGGAAGGATTCATATTGAAATAAGCTTATAGGGTATTCAAACGCACCCCTAGTCAGTAACACAAATGAGCAAATCCTGATTAATGTTAGTACATAATATTTAGCATCTTCATCTTTTTGTCACAAAATATTGTCTATGTTCACTGTTAATTTGCCATACAGTTTTTTGTCGTATTGTCACATTGGACACTGATGTTGTGTTAATCTTCAATCTTAAAATTGCCAAAGTATGCACACTATATTAAAATTACACTACGCACGAATTTTTAATTTCAAGAAATATCTTATTCCTGTGATGGATGTGGCAACAATGGACTTGATATTGATTCAGCCACTATTAATAACTGTTAGCTAATTGCATCGAATGGGAAAGGGAAGCCTCGGGAGCAGGCCTCGAGATGTTATGGCAGTGCATGTGTTTTAGCATACCAGTACATGTGTTTTAGCTAATTGCTTTTAATTGTTTCTATAAAAATATATATATAATAATGTCATTTTCAATCATACTCGTGCCCAATTAGTCTTGATTTGATGAATCAATACGTGTTAACATCATTACTCGTTGAAACTGGAAATGTTTATATTGCTCTATTGAACTGGTGTAGTTGCCCGAGCAATAACAGTAACCAATTAAGATTAAATCAAATGTTTATTAAATTTAAGGATTTGATATATGCAATTGTTAAGTATTGTGTAATATGAACCCCTGATTGCAGTTTCCTTTGCTTTCCAGAGCGCAAGTTTGTCAACAGAAATTGGGTAGCTGAATTTGGATGTTGTATATTGAGTTTGTTAAAACTAGGGCAGAAACTACATTACAATTTTGAAGTAGACTATCTATAAAGTTATACTCAGGTATTACAATTAATCCTATTAAATTCACAGCACTCAACACATGAGGGCTCTGTCTATTAGTATGTCGTGGTATAACAATAATCGATTTAAACAACTTCAAACTGAACATAACATAGAGTAAGGTTCAAACTTCAATGATCATCGTAAACTGAGACAATCACTCTCAAGTAGCTATATCATATTATACACAAGTAGAAATTAATACAAATCATATCACATTCATCAAACTCAAGGATTGGTGGATGGAAATACTTTAGGAACTTCAGGAACTTTAGGGAATTTAGGGACCTTACACATCTCAAGTACTTTAGGCAACTCAGGGACCTTAGGGAGCTCTGGTTTTGGGAATTCGGAGATTTTAGGCAACTCTTGCTTTGGTAATTCATGGACTTATGGCAGAGGTGGCAACTCAGGTTTGAGAAGTTGTCACTGGTCACTGCTAGCTGACAATAACGGTAGAACCATAAATGAAAAACTCACTATTGAACAACAGCAAGTAGCCATGGTAGAATGCAAGAACTTCAGTAGGATCAATAGGAGTTGGTGATCTTTGCAATAGTTTAGATATGTTTTGCGAGTGTACATTGGAAATGTTGCATGTGCAACTTTTATACACAAAACGTGTAACTCAGTGATGGGATATGCTGCTTGAGTTGGTGGGATGGTGCAAGTACTGTTAGCTCAACTCCCTTATAGCAAACTTTAAGTCATTTGCACCTCTATAATATGGTAAGTTGTTTCGATATATAGGCAGAACATTGATATCATTATAAGAAACAAGAATATTATTCCAACATTCTTATACACACTTAACACTCTTTTTTTTACATAAAAAGAATTGAGAAACTTTCTCTCTTTCGTTTTATATACATGTATAAAAGAAAAGTGGAGAACATAAATGTAGAAAATGAGTGCAAGAATAGCATTACTAAAGAAAGGATGCACACCCATGTAATAAGTTTACTACTTACCGTTCATCTCCTTTCCACATATCCTTCTGCTTTGGACCCTTGGGCCCTTCCTTTGGACCCCAATTCATGCAAAAATTTAACCATGGGGGCTCTCTAATTTGTGACCCCAAATATTCAGCAGCAACAATTTCAAACCAAGTTGCCATATCCATGACTGCATCACTTTTTGCTGCATCATTCCTTACACCTAACCCTCTCATCCCTTGCATAACTAGGCCAGGTTTTGGGAACAAGGCATGGCCATGCAATGAAGAATAAGCCACAGGTCTATTACCATTTTGGAACTCAAGCTCAGATGCATCCTCCCATTGACCCTTACTATGTTGTGAGAAATAAACCTTCCATAATTCTCCATTGAAGTTGCTTATCCTTAATGTCAAATGCTCCCAATCTCCCACATGTTCCCCTTTGGTCCTTAGTGGAATGTTAGTGCATGCCACTTTTGCCCTTGCACCCCCATTAAATGGGTAGAAAACCCACATGACAATGTCAGTGAAAGTTCCACCAAGCATTGGTTTAACATGAACATAAGCTTGTGAACTTGCCAAATCTCCTTTCTTGACACTAACTCTCTTGGTTTCATCCAAAGGCAGGTCCAACCAATAGGTAGCATCATCATAATCATTGGAACTGCCTTGTGGAAGGTTAGTACCATTTGGTTCTATTGAACTCTCCCTTATGACACCCTTTCTTTTCTCAATTAGTACTGCCCCATTGGTGAAAAACCAATCCACAGAGGAAGGGAGGTACTCTTCCATAGGATGCAAGTACATGTATGGAGAATAAGCCTTGATCATTGCCTTAATTTGGGATAAATTGGGCATGTAAGAAAAGCTACCCTTGGTATTTTTCAAACAAAAAATAGGAAAAGCTTTGGAATTTGTCCCTCCTCCACTTTGAGCTAGGAAGGTTCCTACACTAACCCCTTGAGCTTCAATGCCTCTCTTGATTGGCCTAACATCATACACATTGAACCTCTTGTTTTCTGTTCTCCAAAGCTTCATTGAATGGCATGTTGTGGATTCATCAGTTAGGTCTGATCTAACACACCTGATTTTGTCAAGGGAAGGCTTCTCTGGTGAGGTGGTGACAACATGGCCAACAGGATTATAGCCATCAGGGGATATTGGTAACCAAATGTAGCCATGTCCGTCTTGCTTTATTTTTTGAGACTTGGTGTTCCATACCAATTTGTAATCAACTGGTTCGGCTAAAGCTCCATTAGAGGTTGAAGAGTTATCTTTCCCCACAAGAACACAACCATGAAGAGGCTTGTTGTTGGGTTGGCAGTAACATCCCAGCATAAAGAACCCTTCAGATAGACCTGTTGGTTCAAAAAAAGTGGCCCCTAGATTATTTGGTCCACCTTCATAGGTAGTCCAAACCTTGTTGAATGTTGAAATTTGTGACACTAGCAACCCACCACCAAGGTCTATGATGCCGGTTGCAAATCCACCACCTACAAATTAAAATCCGTGACAATTAATCCAATAAAAAAAACATCACTAAAATTACCGTAACCAAATTAATCAGAAAATATTAACCAACTTGCTTATCTTATCAGAGTATACATCTAGAAAGAAATGAAGAGATGTATTATTGAATAATGCTACCTGGTGGCCAAACTGGTATATCAGCAGGAAGCTTAAATGTGGTTTCAATGGGTAGATTTTGCTTTTTCTTGAATTGGCTAAGAGAACTCGACATTGCCTTGTAAGGTTGAATGCTATCCAATATGGCTATTAATTGTTCGTAAGAGTAAAATATGTGCATTTTGCAAGAAGCATATTCTTTTCGTGAAACTTAGCTACAAAAATAAATTTGTAAAATGGGCTATAGTAGCAATGTAATAAGAAAAATCCTTCAAATATTCCTCTTGGCGTGAACAAACTAGCCAAGATATTGTGATCGAAGGTTATATTTCGTATATAGGTGATCCAACCCTTCTTTGCTTTTTCTTGGAGAGATATTTTCAAGAATGAGGATCTTCTTTCACCAAGAAAGAATAACTTCATGACAAGGACAGATTCTAGATGGCATTTTTATGAGAGCCCGAAAAATAAACTAAATAAAAACAATACATTTTTATTTTGAAGAAAGAAAAATTGCCATGACCTTTTGTATATATAATTATTGGTTGTTTGCGCAACTAAGTATGCATTAGAAGTCTAATATGCAAAAGGAATATTGATTACATGACTAACACTTCACACATATTCAATATTTATCATTATTATTATTATCATCAATTCTAGGAAAAGATTATTATACAATAAATAAAGAAATTAAAAAAAATATATTAATTAACTATATATATATATATATATATATATATAATATTAAATTGTCTACACAGGTAAAAGAGATTATAACATATAATGAAAGTAAATATAATCATTTGATCTCGACAAATTTTAATAAATTTGTTTACAGAATAACATTAAATATCTCTAAATATAATAATTGTCAACACAATAAGAGATTATATTGAGGCTTGATCAATGTGGATAAGATTATGAAATATATTACAACTTTTTTTTAATATAAAACATATTACAACTAAATTGGATAAGAGATGAAAGATTTTAAATCAACACAACGATAAATGATTTTTTTTATTTTGTTATTGGGATGAAATTTTATGAATGATTAATCTATTTCATTCTAATGAAATTTTTTTCTTTTAACTACATTTTTTTTTTCATCCACGTTTGATATTTGACTATACAAACTTGTCGGTGCATCCAAAACGCGAATACAAAATTGGTATTGATTGCAGTATCAAACTTAGTTGCATTCAGCTACGATGAGTTCCTCAGCTTCAGAGGCTCAGACACACGCTATGGTTTTTCTGGCAATCTCTACAAGGCTCTTCATGACAGAGGAATTCACACTTTCATTGATAACGAGAATCTTCGGAGTGGACATCGTTGTGCTCTCTAACAACTACGCTTCTTCCTTGTTTTGCTTAGATGAACTTGCCTACACCCTTGAGTGTCGTGAGAGAAAAAATTTATTGGTTTTGCCGATCTTTTATAACCTCAATCCTTCTCACGTGCGACACCAGAAAGGTAGTTATGACGAAGCATTGGCTAAGCATGCAAGGAGGTTCCAGCATAACCCGGAAAAGTTGCACAAATGGAAGATGGCTCTGCGTCAAGTAGCTGACTTGTCTGGCTTTTGATTTCAAAAATGGGTACCCTACAATACCAATCTTTTTACTTCATAATTTTTATTGGATGAAGTTTTCCGTATCAAATGTCTTAACTTTAAAGGAAAAAAGCAATGTTTGGTTAGGTTAACCTTGGCAATTAATATACGGTAAAATGTGATTTTAGTTCTAAAATTTGTAATGTTCGATTTTAGTCTTTCTAAACTTTTTTCATCTTTAGTTGGTCCCTCTAATTTTAAAATGCGCCACTCTTGATACTCCAAGTGATTTAGATAAAATTTTATAAAAAAGACAAAAAGTGATTTAGATAGCGTTTAGTTAACCACAGTGGTGCTGCATTTCAAAATTAGAGGAAGCCAAAATTAACTTATCCAGAAGTATTTTTAAGAGAAGAAAAAAATGAGTTTCTCCTTATGCCTAGTTAAAAATCATCTTAAAGAGAAACTATATGAGAGAGTTTTTGGAAATTAGCTTATATATAAATAAGTTAATTTTAACTTGTCAACAATTTCATTTCACTATTTTTTTTTTCTTCTCCTAGAAGTATTTTTGGAGAATTTTATCTAAACAAGCCCATGGTGCACTTAATGCTGATAAACTTATGAATTCTTTATGAATTATGACTAACAGAAGCTGCACAAGGCTGGAAATACCAAATTTTGCTTTATAGGAGCAAGTATTCAAGAGTGGTTCGATCAACAAAGCAGGGGGGGCCTTCAACTGCTTTCTGGTTTCATAATAAATTTCCCGCCAGAGTTCTTTGTCTTCTTATTGCACCTGTGCTTTATTTCAAGAGACCCAAGGTGTTCATCAATGGCGAAGTTCAAGAATCTTGCTTTGATCGTGGTGACCAGAAAGAAGTGAGGTTGTCAGAATTGGATAATACGTATCTCTTTGGTCTACAAAAGATAAGTTTTGTTGATAAATTGTTTCAAGTGCCTTTTGAATTGGAATGGAACCATGTGGAGGTTACATATGAAAGTGCGTTGGATGTAACAGCCGTAATTCTTAATAAATAATTAATACAGTAACAAGTTAATAAATAAATAAATAAAATATAATTAGGTCATAAATCTTCACTATATAAACCAAATGTTAATCTAGAGCAGCATTTACAAAACACTTATGTCCTTCTTTCTTTTCCGAGGTACAAGAATTCTAACAGAGCAATCAGAGGAGGAGCTTTAGAGAGCACCAGAGACGCCACCATTGCTAACAGAGAACATTTAAGCGACTACCTCGAGGTAAGGGATGAGTTACTCACGCTTGGAGATTAGAATGAACATGTGTAGGGATCCCTAGAGGATCAATTTTTGGGTTATTTTGGGGTGCTTATGAATTTAATTATGTTTTCATGTTTAATCGCTGATTGAGTGTGTTTGATGAACCAATTGGTGTTCTGTTGCGAGTTTGTTGTAGAATTGATGTGTTCTGTTGTAAGTTTGTTGTAGGATTGATGTGTTCCTGTGTTAGTGTGTACCTTAAGAATTAGAATTCTTTATAATTAGCATAAAAATTGTGTGGTGGTGATTTTGTTTATACCAGATATGTTGGCCTTTCAATCTTGTTCCTGTGCTAATGTATATTGTGTCCAGATAATTATTTTATACTGTTTTTTTTTTTTTACAAACTTTATATTTTATTTCACGTGGGTGATTTCTTGTCATGAAATTCATAGGTGTAGGGATTGTTGGATAATTGAATTGGCTAAAATCATTTAAAGAAATTAACTAAAGTTGTATTCACATTGTAATTAGGCATTTTCTTGATGTTGGCAACTTAGTTGAAATATATTTAAAATATAGGTATACATGTTGTTCATAGAAATCAATATGAGTATATATTTTATTGTTATATATAATTTGTATTTACTTAATAATATATTTGATATTATTGTGATTATTTTATATTAATATATATTTAATACTTTTTATATGTTATATATAATATGTACGTTTACGTTTACGTTAATATATATTTTGTTATATATTTTGAATATAATATACTTATATGTATATTTTACATGTATTTTATAGTTACTTGTTTATAAGCCTTGAAGTTAAATATTGTATGTTATTATTATTATGATACATTGTTATTTAATTGTTGAGTATATTTTGTAATTAGTTAGAGTGTAAAATGTTAAACTGTAGACATGAAACATGGTTGTGAATGAGTGTGTGATTGATATTTGTAGTAATATTACTTGTCATGTGAGTTATGAGTTATACAGTAACCCGACCAGTGTGTACCTTGAGAGAACTTTTATGCGCAGTGTTAAAGAAAATTGTAGGATTCCTAGTTAGGATCCTGAAGAGTTAAACTATAGCGCAATTTGTTAAATATGTTTGAAATATAAGAGTAAGATCGTGGGTATTATATAACTCATAAACAGTGTCTGCGTGCAAATAAAAAAAATATTTTAGGGGTTGGACCTGAATCAGGAAGGTGAGGCCCAAACGGATTCTTCGGAGTCTAGGCCTTGGGGGTAAAGATACTCGGTTTGAGTGTTCCATTAAGCCCATGTTGATCCCATGTGGTTGGGGCATTCTCGCAAAACAGAGTAACCCTGACTGGTCACCTTATGATGTTACTTAGTGAGAGTGACCGAGTATACCCATTGTGTGGTGTACTTTGTCATGTACTCCTAAGCGTCTCAGTGTTGTTTTTCACTGACATGGTACCACATTGCATATAGGCTTGAGTCTTAGTATAATTGTTGCATAACGTTTGTGCTTGAATTTCATTGAGTTAACAATTGTGGTTGATGTTATTTTATGGAGTGTGTAAACTTGAATAGGTGTGAATAATGTGTGCGATTTTGTGCAATAATGTTATTTATATAAATTCAGCTTTAAGTATTATATGTTTCACATGCTCTAATGTTTTATTATATACGAATGTGATAACTCACTCCCGATATGTGTTTTAGTGTTGGGCTGATTGCCACTTTGTTTCAGGTGAGCCTTCATATGATGAGTCACATGCTAGAGATGGAGAGACTTAGTCTATGATAGGGATTATGATTTACTGAATAATATAATTGTGTTATACTTTTCTACTTTAGTTTCTTTTTATTATTTATTTAGAGTGGACGACCTTGTTTTGAGTCGGAATAATCTTATCTTTTATTAAAAAAAAATATTCTATTATGTTTTCACTAAGTGGATGTGAACCTTTACCCTTTTGAATTGATTTAAATTAAATGTGTTTAAAAAGAAAAATTATTAATTAATTTTGCATTTTTTTTCTTCTTTTATTATTATGTGTTTATAATCTTTTAAATAAATTTTGTATGATTTATTTAATTAGTTAGTTATAATTGTAAGGGTAGAGGATGTCACATTGGAGACCTCAATAATTAAAAAGCGGAATCCATGTATTCAAAAAAGAAAGCTAGATAATGATCTCAAAACCACTTGTTAAAAAGCATAGGTTCGTGGACAAACACAAGTTTGCACACAATAATTAGCATTATTCTCAATCAATTTAAGGGAACTAAACTATACAATCCTCACCTTTCATCTCCACTCCAACTATCCTTCACCTTAGGACCTGTTGGTCCTTCCTGTCGCAACACTTCACTTGGCAAATTCTTCACAATATTCTCCAAAGTAGATTTCAGCTTCCCAGGCAAAAACTTCTCAAGCTTCTTCAATTCCTCATCAACATTGTAATAAATCTTAGGACCCCATTCCCTGAAATAGTTAAGCCATGGAGGAGGCTCCACAACATCGGAAACCAAATACTCAGCAGAAACCAATTGAAATGCCCCCAAATCCATGACACTGTCACTCATAGCAGTGTCATTCCTTATGCCTATCTTATCCGTGATGTTACGGGCAGCATGAGGGTATGATGCATGGGCATGCAAGGAAGAATAGTACAATGGTTTGTTCCCACTTTGGAACTCTAATTGAGATGAATCAAACCATGCACCTTTTCTGTGTTGTAAGAA
Organism: Glycine max; assembly: GCF_000004515.6. Classification (NCBI taxonomy): domain Eukaryota; kingdom Viridiplantae; phylum Streptophyta; class Magnoliopsida; order Fabales; family Fabaceae; genus Glycine; species Glycine max. The sequence continues at coordinate 12,432,001 of NC_038244.2, forward strand.
ATAGACATGCTTTAATTCACCATTGAAGTTGCTCACCCTTAGTGTCACATGCTCCCAATCACCAACATGTTCACCTATCTTCCCCAAGTCAATAGTTAAGAAATCAACTATGGCTCTTGCTGCTCCATTGAATGGGTAGAAGACCCACATTGAAATGTCAGTGAAGGTTCCTCCAAGCATTGGCTTCACATGCACATAACTTATGGCACTTTTCAAGTCTCCTTTCTTGACCCTATCTTTGTTGGTTGAATCAGCAGGAAGGTCCACCCAATAGGCACCATCATCATTAGGATCCTGAGGAAGGTTAGCCCCATTTGGTGATATTGGGACAGGACTTGACTCTTGCCCTTTCTTATATAGAAGTGCACCATTGGAGAAAAACCACTCCACAGAAGATGGAAAGAATTCTTCATCAGGGTGCAAGTGTAATAATTCATGGTCATAACATTTTGAAATTTTGTAACGCTCATCAGTTTTGAAAGCCATTTTGAATGGTTGTTAATGGATGATAATGGCCAATAAAGAATTGTAACAGCCAATAATGAGTGGTAATGGCTGATAAATGCATTCTTGATGGTAGAATGCCTATATAAGCACATGAATTTGGTCCCTGAGCTCATCCCTTCGAATTCAGTCTTATACACCATCTAGAGAGTGGAAGAGAGAGAGCTTGGAAGAACCAAAACAAGAAACTCTTCATAGCAATGGCTGGAGGTATGATTTGATCTGTAATTTCCGCATTTTATTAATAACCTGTGTTTCTTTGTAGTTTGTAATATCACAGGTTAAAAGAGATTTGTTCTAACATTTGGTATCAGAGCAAGAATTGCCTCTGCCTTGTCCATTTTCGTTTTTCGGTATTTTCCGATTTGATTTTGTTTATGGTATGAAGGGCCTTGTTTCTTAAAAAAATAAAATTAGAAATATGTATTTCGTTTGATTTCCTTAATTTTGGCTTTTGAATCGTGAAAAATGGTGTCCGAATGAATGAAAAAACGAACGGGTCTGCGTATGGGTCGGGTTTGACCCGCTAAAGGTTGAAGATGATGAACAGTGTTTAAAAAAAAAAAAAAAAGACAAAAACTCCTACGTTTTGTGCTAGCTGGGTGTCGAACCCTTGACTCCGAGAACACTAATATATGTGCGGACCACTAAACTAGTAAGGCTTTTTTGATATGTTGTCGTTTTTAATACCTTATATACACATTGTGCTTTACAGTTTTTTGAATTTTGATTTAATTTATGCATGAATATATTCTAGAACATTTTATTCTATGCATATATATATGAAATCAAATGCATAATATTATATTTCAATTATAAAATTATATGAGAATCTTATTCATAATTATATTGTATCTTGATTTTGAAATGCAAAATACTATTTATTCTCATATAATAAATTTTTATGTCTAAGTGATCTTTATGATTTTGATTAATTATGGATTAGCCACAGCATCTATATTTGATTAAAATTATATATTAAGTTGGTTAAAGATCATATAAGGAATTAGACATAATATTGTAATTAATTATACTTATATAATGAATTTTATCTCACAAGAATTTTTATTATATCTGTATAATTAATTGGGATAAAATAACGTATTATTTTTCATGATTTACCCACAGGCATCATGATATATGTATAATTTGTCGATTTTATCATAAAGTAAAAATTTACGATAGAAATTAAATTATTTTCATATTGTACCCGTAAAGCATGAATATTAAGCAAATAATTTGATTATTCTATCATAAGGTTTAATTGTTTCTTATTGAATTAAAAATTTAGCCCACAGGCAATTTTTATGTCACAAGATTCAATTTTATGGTATGTTTACATTGGTAAAAGATACAATTAAGATTAGTATGCCTCAAATTTTGACATAAGCCTTTGAATTTTGCAGCTTCTCAAACTATTAATTTTTCTGATATTCAATGTGATGTTCCCGAACTCAAAGGAGATAACTATAAGATATGGAAGGAGAGAATTCTTTTACAATTGGGGTGGATGGACATAGATTATGCTATAAGGAAAGACGAACCACCTGCAATCACAAATGAAAGTAGCCCAGCTGACGTTGCGCTATATGAGCGGTGGGAACGATCCAACCGGCTCAGCGTGATGTTCATTAAGACTAAAATCTCGGCTGGGATACGTGGTTCTGTTGACCAGCATGAAAAGGTCCGAGACTTGCTTAAGGCCATTGATGACCAGTTCATCACTTCAGATAAGACTTTAGCAAGCACCTTGATCATGAAGTTTTCTTCTCTTCGGCTCACCAGTGTGAAAGGTGTGCGTGAGTACATCATGAAAATGCGAGATATTTCAGCTCAACTTAAGAAACTAGAGGTTGATATGTCTGAGTCCTTCCTAGTGCATTTCATTTTGAACACCCTTCCGCATGAATATGGGCCATTTAAGATTTCCTACAACACACATAAAGATAAATGGTCTATCAATGAATTAATGACCATGTGTGTTCAGGAAGAAGAAAGGCTTGTAATGGAGATGGGTGAGAGTGCACTACTGACTACTGCTTATGGGAAGAACAAAGCAATTAAGTCTCAAGCTTATCAGAAGGGGAATGGTAAAATACCACCTCAAGCTGATATTAAGAAGGTGGCAAAGTGTTTCTTTTGCAAGAAGAAGGGACACATGAAAAAGAATTGCCCCGGATTCCAGAAATGGCTTGAGAAGAAAGGTAAATCAATCTCATTAGTATGTTATGAATCTAATATGGTTAGTGTTAATATTAACACCTGGTGGATTGATTCTGGATCTACTATTCATATTGCAAATTCTTTACAGGGTATGCAAAACCTAAGGAAACCAGTGGGAAGTGAGCAAAGCATTTTATCAGGCAATAAGCTAGGCTCACATGTGGAGGCCATTGGAACTTGCATTTTGACTTTAAGTAGTGGCTTTATTTTAAAATTAGAAAGGACTTTTTATGTACCAAGTTTTTCCCGAAACTTGATTTCTATTTCAAGGCTTGTACCGTTTGGATATTCCTTTAATTTCAAAGACACATCATTTGAGTTATTTTATAATTCTGAATGTGTTGGGAATGGTATATTGTCTGATGGTCTTTATCTTCTTGGTTTACAAAATAATGCCACTTATAGTTCTATGCATGTTCAAACTGGTATTAAAAGGTGTAATATTAATGAGAATTCCTCTATGTTATGGCACCGGAGATTAGGACATATCTCCATTGAGAGGATTAAAAGGTTAGTGAAAGATGGGGTACTCAATACTCTAGATTTTGCTGACTTTAAGACTTGTATGGACTGCATTAAGGGTAAGCAGACCAACATGTCTAAGAAAGGTGCTAATAGGAGTTCAAGCATATTAGAAATAATTCATACTGATATTTGTTGTCCAGATATGGATGCACATGGTCAGAAATATTTTATCACCTTTATAGATGATTATTCACGATATATGAATGTTTATTTGCTTCATAACAAATACGAAGCATTGGATGCCTTCAAAGTCTTTAAGGCTGAAGTTGAGAACCAATGTGGCAAGCAAATAAAAATAGTGAGATCAGATAGAGGTGGAGAATACTATGGCAGGTATACTGAGAATGGACAAGCACCTGGTCCCTTTGCAAAGTTCCTTCAAGAACATGGGATTGTTGCCCAATACACTATGCCTGGTTCTCCGAATCAGAATGGTGTGGCAGAAAGAAGGAACCGAACATTATTGGACATGGTGCGGAGTATGCTTAGCAACTCCAATCTTCCTAAATCCTTGTGGGCTGAAGCACTAAAGACGGCAGCGTATATATTAAATCGTGTTCCAACCAAGGCTGTCCCAAAGACACCTTTTGAGTTATTTAAAGGTTGGAAACCGAGTTTGAAACATATGCGCGTTTGGGGTTGTCCGTCTGAGGTGAGAATATATAACCCACAAGAGAAGAAACTTGACCCGAGGACCATTAGTGGGTATTTCATTGGATATGCCGAAAGGTCTAAAGGTTATAGGTTTTATTGTCCACATCATATTACTAGGATTGTGGAATCAAGAAATGCCAAATTTATTGAAAATGATTTGATCAGTGGGAGTGATCAATTGAGGGACTTAGGTTCTGAAATTGATTATATAGAATCTCAACCTTCCACGTCAAATGAAAGATTGGTTGTAATTCATACCCCTCAAGTTCAAAGGGATGATGAACAACACATGATTGGCATTCCACAAACTGTTGTTGATAATCTAGTAGATCAAGTTGATCATCAAATTCATGAAAATGATGAACAACCAGTTGAACAACATGATCCCCAAGAAAATGTTGATGCAACATTAAGGAGGTCTACTAGAGTAAGAAAATCAGCTATTCCTAGTGATTATATTGTATATTTGCAAGAATCTGACTATAATATTGGAGCTGAAAATGATCCTGAAACTTTTGATCAAGCCATGAGTTGTAAAGAGTCAAATTTATGGTATGATGCCATGAAGGATGAGATGAGTTCCATGCAGAGTAACAAAGTTTGGAACCTTGTAGAGTTGCCTAATGGGGCGAAGGCCATTGGATGTAAATGGGTCTTTAAAACCAAAAAGGATTCATTAGGCAACATTGAGAGATACAAGGCAAGACTTGTTGCTAAGGGATTTACTCAAAAGGAAGGAATAGATTACAAAGAGACTTTTTCTCCAGTATCTAAGAAAGATTCTCTTCGTATAATCTTGGCATTAGTTGCTCATTTTGACCTTGAGTTGCAACAAATGGATGTGAAAACAGCTTTTCTTAATGGTGATTTAGAGGAGGAGGTTTATATGAAACAACCTGAAGGTTTCTCCTCTAATAGTGGTGAGCATTTGGTTTGCAAGCTTAATAAATCTATATATGGTTTAAAACAAGCTTCTCGTCAGTGGTACCTTAAGTTTCATGGGATAATTTCTTCATTTGGTTTTGATGAAAACCCCATGGATCAATGCATATACCACAAGGTTAGTGGGAGTAAAATATGCTTTCTTGTTTTATATGTAGATGATATTTTACTTGCAGCCAATGATCGGGGTTTGCTACATGAGGTGAAACAATTTCTCTCTAAGAATTTTGACATGAAGGATATGGGTGATGCATCTTATGTCATCGGCATTAAGATTCATAGAGATAGATCTCGAGGTATTTTGGGTCTATCACAGGAAACCTATATTAACAAAATTCTAGAGAGATTTCGGATGAAAGATTGTTCACCAAGTGTTGCTCCCATTGTGAAGGGTGATAGGTTTAATTTGAACCAATGTCCAAAGAATGACTTTGAGAGGGAACAAATGAAAAACATTCCTTATGCTTCAGTTGTTGGAAGCCTCATGTATGCTCAAGTATGCACAAGGCCTGACATTGCTTTTGCAGTTGGAATGTTAGGAAGATATCAGAGTAATCCAGGTATTGACCACTGGAGAGCTGCTAAGAAAGTGTTGAGGTACCTTCAAGGGACCAAAGATTACATGCTTATGTATAGACAGACAGACAATCTAGATGCGATTGGTTATTCAGACTCAGACTTTGCTGGTTGTGTTGACTCTCGTAGATCAACATCTGGGTACATTTTCATGATGGCTGGTGGAGCTATTTCATGGAGGAGTGTTAAGCAGTCTTTGACTGCTACTTCTACCATGGAAGCTGAGTTTGTCTCTTGTTTTGAGGCTACATCACATGGTGTATGGCTTAAAAGTTTCATTTCTGGGCTGAAGATAATTGATACTATTTCAAGGCCTTTAAGAATTTTTTGCGATAACTCAGCTGCTGTCTTTATGGCTAAGAATAACAAAAGTGGAAGTCGAAGTAAGCACATCGACATTAAGTACTTAGCCATTAGAGAAAGAGTAAAAGACAAGAAAGTGGTCATTGAGCATATAAGCACTGAGTTGATGATCGCTGATCCTTTAACTAAAGGCATGCCACCGTTTAAATTTAAGGATCATGTAGAAAGAATGGGACTTGGTTCCAATTTATGATTGTATACATATATGTAAAAAATTGAAACTTTTATATTATGATATTTTCTCATATTTTGGTGCACATTGATTTATTTGAGAAAAATTATGTTTTGGACCAAGAATAAACATTGGGTTTATTCATGAAGTTTTATTACCACTTTAAGTATACTGCTTGGGAAATTGAGTATATTGTAATACATAGATGATATTACTCGTTATAAGAGGAACTATCACTATGATTCATATATTCATTTCTTAAGAAGATTGAGCATTAAGTCAAAATGTTTGGACCAAGTGGGAGAATGTAATAATTCATGGTCATAACATTTTGAAATTTTGTAACGCTCATCAGTTTTGAAAGCCATTTTGAATGGTTGTTAATGGATGATAATGGCCAATAAAGAATTGTAACAGCCAATAATGAGTGATAATGGCTGATAAATGCATTCTTGATGGTAGAATGCCTATATAAGCACATGAATTTGGTCCCTGAGCTCATCCCTTCGAATTCAGTCTTATACACCATCTAGAGAGTGGAAGAGAGAGAGCTTGGAAGAACCAAAACAAGAAACTCTTCATAGCAATGGCTGGAGGTATGATTTGATCTGTAATTTCCGCATTTTATTAATAACCTGTGTTTCTTTGTAGTTTGTAATATCACAGGTTAAAAGAGATTTGTTCTAACAGCAAGGACATAACTGGAGAGTAAACTTGAAGAATTGCCTTGATTTGTGGTAGATTAGGCATGTATTTTGGTATGGCATTGGTGTTTCTCAAACAAGCAATAGATGGAGAGTTAAGACTTGCATTTTGTGCAACAAAGGTGCCTACTCTAACACCAGGTGCTTGAATCCCCCTATTGCTTGGTCTGACATCAAGAAAATTGAAGTTGTCTGAATCCCAAATGAATGAATTTGTCTCACACTGGTCAGTGAGGTCTAACCTGACACACATGATTTTTTCAAGTGAAGGCTTAGTTGGTGTTGTGGTGACAACATGGCCTACAGCTTTATACCCATTCGGTGCTATTGGAAGCCAAACATAGATGGGACCATCTTGGTCAATCTCCAGAGATGCACTGTTCCACACAAGTGTGTAATCAAGTGGTTGCTTTAGACTAGGGTTGCTGGTGTTTGTGGACACATCTTTTGCCACAAGAACATATCCAGAAAGAGGCTTGTTGTTGGGCTGGCTGTAGCTACCCAACATGGAGAAGCCTTTAGGTACTCCTGATGGCTCAAAAATGGAGAAACCTTGATCATCAGGTCCACCACCATAGGTGCCCCAAACTTTGTTGAATGTTGATGCTTCACACACTTGCAGCCCACCAAGATCAATTGTTCCACTTGCAAAATTACCACCTGAATGTAGCAATATTAAAAATAATCAGCATACATTTAACTAGATTACAGTGTAAATAAGTTTTTTAGTCCTTATCTGAATTTCAGATTTTGAGTTTTAGTCTCTCGGAAAAAAAAATTCTTTTTTTAGTCTCTTATTTATTTTTATTGATCAGAATTAATTCCTGTAAGCTTATTTTATTCCTTTTGGTTTCTCTAGGGAACTAATTATTAGCAATTAAAATAAATAAAGAATTAAAAATGGACAAAATATTTGAAGGACTAAAACTCAAAATATGAAATTTGACTGAGACTAAAAATTTATTTAACCTTATATTATATCACAATAATGAGAGAATATGACCAATCTTGTTATGTTTACCTGGAGGCCAAGAATTTGTAACAGGTGCAGGAAGCTTGAATATGGAATTAATGGGGAGAGCTTGGTTTTTCTGAATGATTTTCCCTGCACAGCAACATGTGGTAAGACAATTACCAAATATTGAGTTTTCCACTATATATGGAGAATATCACTATTTTATAATAATATAAAGAGGTTTTTGCAAGAAGTATACTGCATTCCTTTGGTGACAATATTGAATTTTTGAAAGTAGGAGGGCTTCGTATAAATATAAAATACAAGGGTTTCCCCAAGGATGTGCCTTACAAGGAAACTAACTTGGCTACAGGCCTCTATGAATACAAGCCAGAAGTGCTTATGCTTTCTTTACTCAAAATATAAAAAAAAATTCAGTTGAGAAACTCTCAAAAGAACTTTTAACTTTGTATCCAAACAGACTTTGCATAGACATGCTTCTAAGCATTGTTCAACTTCACTTATACACCAAGCTGTCATTAAACAAAGGATTTGCTTGTCTTGTTGACCTTTTTAAATCCCTTTTCATAAGGGAGATGTCAATGTGCAATTTTGTGTGGCCAAAAGTCTCTCTCATTACTTTAGCATTTAAGTGGAGAGCACCTACAAATTTGTTTTTGTTTGGAATATCTGGTGGTGGTAGTGGAATTGTCATTATTATTGTATTAGCTGCACTTTTTATGGACAGAGGGGATGAACTAATGCAAAACAGGGTACTCTGTCATGTATGGGTGAGCATAGTTATATTCATTACATTAACAACTAGTAAAATAACCATAACATGCACAATAATCCAAAACATCAATTTCATAAATAGCATGAGAAGATAAAATCTGTGGCATGGTAGGTAATTATGAAGCAAATTTAGAGACATTTTCTTTTTTGTGTGTGGACCACATTTTTAATGAAGAAAAGAAACACGTGATGCTTTATAGAATTGAATATCTACAGGTTCAAATCATTACGGATTTATCAAAATGGTTGAGGAGCGTATACAAATACATTTAAAAAAGAAGAAGAAAAACTCAAACTCAGTGTCTTTACCTTGTAGAGCTATAGGTTCCTTTTATATCAAACTAATCGTACAGTTCGAGGTAGCTGCTTCATCAAATGTGCAAGCAAGATCTTATAAAACACAATTTGACAAGAAACTATATCTAGTAAAATGGATTGAGAGGAATTTTCTTACATAGATTCGTTTTTCTCCTTTTTGTCATGTGGAGGAGGAATGTGGAGTTGGGGGCGATGATAACGCGGCGGGAAGAAGGTGGAGAGATGACATTGGGAAAGAGAGAAAGGGAGAGGAAGAGGGAGAAGAAGAAGATGAAGGATGATGAAAAAAGAAGCACACTGGTTGAGCGAATGAAAGGGAAGAAGGCTATTTTGCAACACTGCCAACAATGTCACGATTGGATACTTTAGGTGACACTATAATTGTCAGGCAAACATAGAGACTATTTTTATGATTTTAATAAATTGGGAACTAATATGCAAAAAGATGAGACTAAAATACTTATTTACTCCAAAAAATATTCCAGGGACACAAATTATATGATTAACTGCAGATAAAGTAAGCAAGGAATGCTAATCACATATACTAATCCAATGTTAATCAAAAGGTTTATTATTTTTCTCGCGAATCCTGATATTTATGCATATAGTTTTTTTTTTTAAATTGTACAACTCTAATTCGTGAATCGTGTACAAGAAAGTAATTAACTGCAGCACATACATTGATCTTCCTAAAAAATTTGATTAAAACATTAAGTTTCTCAATAATTTAATGAAAAATTCAAATATTATATTTAAATAGAAAATCAAATTTTAAAATAGTTCTAAAAGTTTGATACTGCTTAACAAAAGCCTATTATTATAGTTTAGCATCGTTATCTTTGGGAAAAAAAAGGTTCGTAATAGTAATTACTTTAAAAATCATATATTAAATGTTTTGAATTGGATAAAAAATAATGATTACATTGACAATATATCAAAATAAAATTTTAAAACACAAAAATATTTCTTAAAAACTAATTTTTATCTAAAAAAAAATCCAGACCAGATGTACATAAAATTAATCTAAAACAAATAAAAAAATAAGTGATTTTATGAATTGAAGGGATTACGCCCCGAGTGATTTTTATTTCAGAGACGCTGAAACATTAAAAAAAGTATTTTATAATAAAAAACGAATTTTAATCAACAAAAACATATTCAAAAAAATACTAAGTGCGTATTTAAGAAATACTATTTTCAATTTTAAAATAATTATATTCTTATAAATTATAAATCAAGTAAATATTTCATGTATTAAAAAATTTAAACTATCAACTAATTATAAATGTACAGTAAATATATTAATTCTATCGATAATTACCTCAAATTTATGTTAATAATGGTTTTAAATTATTTGCATTGTAAAATTAAAATTACAATGACAGTTCATAGAACTTTTTTTTTAAGGAACGGTTCATAGAACTTAAAATTTTATAATTTTTTTAAGGAATAGCATTATGTTTTTTTATAAATTTAAAATATAATTTATATATTTAAAGATATTTATTATAAATTTTAATTATAAGATAAATTATATATTCTAAGATATTTTACTATAAATTTTGACTAAAATCCTAATTTTTGTTTTTGTTCTTGAGAAACGGCTAAAATACTAATTTATTTTTTATTGACTACCATAATTATCTTTTGCCTCTTCCATAGAAGCTCGAGGTATCCCCTTCGTTCGATGATCCGGGACTCCACATTGGGACACTATAACAGAACAATGGTGATCTTTTATTTGTGCGATTTAATTTTAATAAATGGTGTGTCTTAAAGTTATTTTATTTTACGTTAAAAATATTTTTTGAGTAAATTTTATTTAAAGAACTTGTGGAAAAAATATTAATGTTTTATAAAGAAAATCGACTAAATAAATAAATAAATAACGTGCATATTAAATATCGTTCCAGGAGGACACTACACAATCCTAAAAAATTACTATGTTATCAAAGATTATTTTTGTGTGTGTGTGTGAATCAAAGATTATATATTATGCTTTGCTTCCTCCTGCCCTCACATCGCCCAATACTCTTCAATGAAATGTTATAAAATAAAAAGAATTTTATTGGAAGCATATGTTTAAGATGAAAGGACAAAGCATGGCTTCAAAAAAGAGTTTGGTCATAACCAAATAACAGCAATTGTTGCTCATCAATTCACGTTTATCTATAAATTTCCATAATAAGAAGTTATCATGGAAACTACAACCATAAGAAATCATTTCGGCAATTTATTTAATAAAATACACAAAATGATTATACACATTCTTTATAGTAATATTGGATTTTCTTTAAAATACCTGCAATATCATGTTTATTTTGTTAACTATTTAAAGAATTAAAAATAAAAAAAAATATAATATTTACTAAAATACATATTAACCCACAATCCAAAATCTTTTTTTTATTTATTAACTTTTAAACATATCTTCCGTTATCACTTTGGTCAGCACCTAGTTTTCATACTCAATAATATTTGTGAAAGCTGCATACCATATTTTCCTCCGATTCCCAAAAATTATTGAGGTTATGATTGGTTTTTCATCTGGGTACTCCAAACACAATTTGAACAATAAACTCAATGTTACATATTAAAATATTACCAAAAAAACTCAATTTTATAACAATAATATTTAAGTTGTTTTTTAACTTAAGTTTAAAGACTGTAATTCAAATATACTTTAAAATAGACTATAAGACTGAAAGAGTATTTATAGAGATACTCATCAACAAATGAAATTGAAACTACATTCTTTGGGGAATGTAGAATATAAATTTATTTTTTATTGATTGAACTGAATCAATCTTTATTGGTATCACTTATTTACGGTCCTAGTCAGTATTTATATAATATATTTAAATTTTATGATTTACGAGAGAAAAAAATAATGACATGTACACAATTAGCTTAAACCATAGTGGTCCAAGACCACCTGTAATTCCTCTCCATTTTCTCCTATTATGTTCTTATCAAAACAGAGATCTGAACTAATAAACAGAAGAAAGAAGAACTATAGCAAAAACTTCAATTAACCAACCAAGCAAAGTAAAACAACAAAAAAGATAAAACTCATAAAAGTAAAAATGCCAGAGAAATTATTTATCATAAGTACCTTTAGAATGCTTCTTCCATGGCACATGCAGCTTCTTCCATGGTGCAAATGCAGGAACCCCTACTGTCTGTGTTGCCAAGAGAAACAAAACACAGATAATGCCCACATTGGCACCCATTTGTGACACTTCCTCAGATCTATTGGGAAATGGTCAAAACCTCACCGCAACTGCAGGGAAAAAGGCATAAAGTTAGGTTCTGGTTGATACTACACACAATACTATATATATATATATATATACCTTTTTGGTTTCTCTCCAATGGTGTTGTCCCTTCAATGGGAGGCAGTCAGGGATAAAGGTAGCAAATAAATGAATAAATATAGTGTTTTATTAAAGAGGAATGAATGACAATTATAAAGAATAATAAAGATTGGTTCATTCAATTTTTTTTTAACGGAAAAAGTATAGAAGTTTTTCAAAGATTTCAAGGTATTAAATATATTCATGTATTTAGAGAAAAAAGGATTATACATAACGTATATGGGTCACAAGAAATAATGAACATTAACTACCCAGTGTTAATTACGAGAATGTCAGTTTTTTTATGACATAAATTTGCTGCTTTCAGTTGTCCAATTGGAAACAGTTTAGCTCCGGACGCTGATGAACGTAGAATTAGCGTAACCGACCACAACAGCAACGAACAAAGGAACACAGAATATTAATGCCTAATTTGTTGGAGTTTCAATTTATGTATTTATGTTCCTTCTTCTTCTTTAATGTTCATCATCACCAAAATGGCTCTTTTTACCCTCGAACCCATCCTGCAAAATTTTTCAAGTATGTAAAAATCATAATTGTAAACTTTATCTACTGATTTACAAGAATTGGTCAATTTATTTTATACCACTTTTTCATTTCTTCTGTTCGTTTTTTATTTGTTTTCTAAGATTAATTATTATGTAAAAATCAAGAAATGTAATAAATATTTTTTATTTTAATAAAATAGGTATGCATCCTTAAAAAAATAGTTATGCGGTTTTGTTAATTTTTTATGATTAATGTATGTGTAAACTAATTAAAGATAAAATTAATTGATAAAAGAAGAATTAATGTGATCTTTAATTTTGTAAATAATAGATAAATAAAAATAGGCAACATCCCATGATATATTTGCTTTTTGTCATTCATTTCTCCGATGCTATTGTTTTTCACATAATGATATTGTTGTATATGTGCTTAAAAAATTTAATTATATATTTACATTAATTATTATATATTTTGCTATAAAAAATTAATCATTATTTATTTTTAAAGTAATTTTTATTTAATATGCTACAAATTATTGTAAAAATATAATCCAGCAAATGCACTCACTCCTTTTAAAAGGTCAGACCAAGTATAGTCGCGATTGTTGTCTCTTCTGATTATTAGAAGGAATCCTACCATCCCCTCACCCATAACAAATGCGAGAGGAGGACCATTCTTAGACAAATTAATAGGTTGGATCTTATAACACACAATTTAATTACGTGGTTTTAGTCCTCTAAGGAAACTTATGATTTAGATAATTCTAAAGAAAATTAAGAGGATTTTTAAATCAATCACTTTTACTTTTTATTTTATCACTCACTTGTGTGAATCATAATTTAAACTTTGTAAGGTTGTAGTTTCCCTAATTATGTGATTAAGTGTTTGACTTAATAATGCAAGAGGACACTAAATTTAAAATTATTTTAGTGGGTTAGATGAGGTTGGGCTTATGATTTAGGGTTCGGCTTTTGCAGAAGACAATTACTTCCTGCACCTCTAATTTTGTTTCCTGCGCCTTTTAAGCTTTTAGAACGCCTAATCCAGAATATAATTTTTACATTCCAGAAAAAAGCCTTTACATTTTAGAAAAGTATTTCTGGAATGCAATTTTACATTCTAGATTAGATGTGGAAAACAATGTGAAAGGTATAGGAAGTAATTGTCTTTGTATAATTGGGATGTGATTAAAGAAAATACATTGTAATTTAGTAAAAGCCCATTTATTTACAACACAAATCCCCTCCCTAAGTGTTTCATACCTTGAAGTCCCTCCCTTTCTCTCTTATTCACATAATCTCATCTAATAAACCCTTTCATGTTATGGGAATGTACAATATGGGAAGGTTTGTATATATGTGTTAAGTGTGAAAATTTTATAGGTATTTTCATGTGACTATAATAGTTATAAAGATGTATTGGTATTACAAATCTATAAGGAAGATAGGTTGTTATAAACACCATAGTATATATAACAAATATAAAAATTTAAAATATTTATTTAATGTTAAGTCTAATTTAAAAATAATAAATAATGAACTTATATAAAATTAAATAAATAATTGTAATAAAAATATATATAATTTGATATTTTTTCATATAATAGATATATTATTACTTTTGTCTTTCATCTCCTTTTTTTATCCCATTGTCTTTATTTCAATATTACAATATTTATAGTATTTAATATATTAAAATAATAAACTATAATATTCATTTAATATTATCTATAACATTAATTATTAAAGTATTTTGGCTTACACATTTGTTTATAACCATTTTGTCCTACATTTGTTATGATAACTGCATACTTTCTCTTCCCTAGTTTTAATATAGTATAAATGATTTATTAGAAAAAAAAAATAGAAAGACGGAAAGAAAAAAATATATTATTTATTTTTCCTATTGAATAAGTATTTTTTTTCATACAATAAATATAAACATACAAATTTGACCATTAATAACATATTAAAAGAGTATCACAAAAATTAACTATATGTTTATTTTTATTGTTTGAAAAAATATATCGAGTAATTATTTATTAAAAAAATATATTTATTTTATAATATTTTTATGATTAATATTGAATAAATATTTCAAAAAAATTATATATTTTTTGTTATAGATAATATAATGTTTAATTATGACTCAAATAAGTTAGTGACTTAGTGAGATAGGCGGTTAAAAAAAAAAGGAGGAAGTTGAGTGATAGGACAATAGCAGCAGTGTGAGACTAGGGCATAAACCAGGGTTACCAGGAAATAGCTAACTAAATAAAACAATGAAAATTAACTAAAATTCATTCATAATAATTCCCCTGTCTATTACAAGAAAACTGATAGCTTAAATAAACAAAAGCATTATCGACCTAACATCTTGAACATCCACGTGGATGGTCCTAATACAAGGAAATGATTCTGAATTTATTTATTTAAAGGCTTGGAACTGGATTCAGTAGTATAGTCATTAAGAAAATAATAATAATAATAATAAAACGTTTTTTTATATGTTTGTTTAAATTTTAAAAACAAATTACTTTTTTAAGAGATAACTTCTATCTACCTAAAAAAATATTTTTCAAGAATCACTTTTTTAAAATAACTGCTTTTAAATTTAAACAAATGAGTCCATTGTACTTGAAACGGATTTTTTTATTTTTTCCTCTCATATCTTCATTTTTGTGTTGTTAACACGACATTTCAATCAACTAAACTAATATGTCAATTATATTAAAAAATAACTAATGTGTTATATATAACAGTAAAATTTGTAATGTATATTTAATATATATATAAGTTTACATAACTAATTTTAATCTAATAATATATTTTTTTGCATATATAAATTTTTATTAAACTTATGATTTTTATTTAAATTTATGTTTTTTATTTAAAATTTATATATGTAAAAAAATATATTATTAGATTAAAATTAATTGTTATACAATTTATTATATAAACTTGTATATGTATTAAATATATATTAGAAATTTTAGTGTTATATATAATAATATTAATTATTTTTTAAACATAATTAATCTATTAATTTAGTTGATTTGAGTATTGTACTAATATCGTAAAGATCACATGTTATCATTCCATAAATCTGATATGAATTGATAATCTATATAAGTGTTATAGATAAGGGTAATGTTAGAATTAAAGAAGAAAAAATGAATGGTATATTAGAGAAGCTTCGGAAAATTGCATGGGATGAATTTGGGAGGAGCCCATTAAATTCAATTATAATTTATTTGTTTGGACTGTCTGCCCTTAAAGGTGGAGTACTTGCTTTCAAGGTCTTTAGGATTGTTTGCCTCTTATCCGTTCTTTACAAATGAGTGTGCAAGTAAGAATAGAAATTCCTAAAGTTTTGTTTACCACACTACCTGTTTTCTTGGTATATTAATACTTAGGCAAAGGATAACTCGTGATCTAAGTATACTAATTAAGAAAATAAAAATATTTTTATTAAAATACATAAAAATATGCTCTCAAAAACTTTAATCAATATCTTTTTCTTTTAATTATTTAATTAGTGTTCAAAGGATAGGTTAGCTGGTTAGCAATGCCCTACTACTTAAACACCCAAACTTTCGTTATTTGGGATATGTTTTGCGCTTACATAAAGACTTATCATTAGTGGGGATATATTTTTCACTTACATTCTTTTATTTTTTCCAACATTATTTTTCAAGATACTACATTAATGGATAACAATAACTAAACCACCTGTTGTCAATGAATTCGGTGATCCATATATGTTAAAAATTTCCTCTCTATTGAAAAAGACCAAGAGAACCAAACATACGTATGCACTTTTATAAACGAAAAACTGATACAGGTTATAAGAACATGGAATAATTTTGATACTCAGGACCCCATTTTCTCTAAAAAGAAACAGAAGGAGAAAACACGTATCTGGGTAGACAAAGGTTTGTACTTAATAAAAACGAAAATCGAGCACTAAAGCCGGCTAGTATTGAAACAATATCCTGCAATTTTTTTTTTGTTTGGTTCAAATATGATGAATGTTTCTGAACATTAGATTGTAAGTAGACTAATTTTGTTTATGGTTGACTCAAAAATTTAAGATACGAAAATCAAACTCAAATTCTCTGTTAAATTAATTATCTCTCCAAATATAAACACAACGAGTTCATATACCACCATGTTATCACTATTGGTTAAATACATGTAAACATTTGTAAACAAACTTCATTAGCATTTCACGTGAACGTTTTTGTTACATATACAACTTTTCCTCTTAAGACCAAACTGAACATAAAACCAACATTACCTTGCACGCCCGCAAAGAACTAAACAACAATTGCATCGTGATTAATTGACGGGTTTCACAATTCAGACATAAATCATGTCATAAAACAACTATGTTTAACACTATGGTTGGGTTCTTCATGCTTTGTTTAAATTAGAGGTGAAATCTAGATAAAACAATAGATAGAATGTGGAAGTAAAAGAGAAATAGAAGGAGAAAAAAAATTGTTTTGGGTATATAGAAATAAAAAGAAATAAAAATAAAAAAAAAGAAGAAAAATCAAGAAAAACTTTCTCTGTAAATGAAAGAGATGATAAAATTAAATACATTTTATTAAAAAAATTATACTGGTTAAAAACTTAAACTTTTTATTCTATTATTTTTTATAAACATAAAAACTATTTATTATTTTTTATATTTTTATATTAAAAAATATTTGATTCTTTAAGAAACTAACAAAAAAAGAATGAAATATTCTCTTCCCTCCCCTTAATTTCACATTAATTAGGGGAGGAGAGTTTTTCTTATTATTTCTCGGACTAAATGTCTCTCGTTTTTATACTTTTAATAACTTATAACTCTAATGATACAAAATATTTCTGTAAAATTAATTTTTCAATACTATTTTTTCTCAATTTTATATAAAAGTAATTGAATTTAACTATGTTGTATATAAAGAAAGTAGCATAACAACAATTTTAAGCTAGGTAAACATTTGTAATTCTACATATTTTTAAAATTACTATTTATATATGTATTATGTATATATTTTATTTTATTATTTTTATATTAAAACTTCCATGAACCAAAAACTAAAAAAAAAATGTTTGATCACACTTTTTCTTTCTTACTTCATATGAATGTGACTGGCTCACAACATTATGATTATATACTACTAAACTCATATATTTAATAATTATAAAGTCAAGTTAACAAAAATTTTCTATTTTTTAAAATATTAATAAAGGAGGCAGTAAAAATATATTAATAAATGAGATGTATACGCGCTAAAAAATATTAATAAATTAATAAGATATATAGCCTATAATTTTTTTAATAAACTCTATTACTTGATATATTCTTTTTAATCATAAATTTATGAAAAATTTACAATTTACATGGTTAATGCTAATACAAAATTACATAATATCATAAGAGCATCATTTAAGATAATTAGTTACGAGAAATGCTAGCGACTCTTTTAAATATTCTATGTTATTTGTTAGAATTTAATGAAAATTATCAATTTTGATAAGTTTTATTTCTTATTTAATATAAATGAGAAGAGAGAAATATTAATTAAAAAATAAAACTTATAAAAATTGATGATTTTTAATAAATTCTAATAAATTATAGAAAAAATATCTAAAAGAAAGTGTCAGAAAAGATGTCATTAGTATTCCTTGTTAGTTATAGTAAATTTTAATTAATAAATATATTTCTTAATAAAAAAGTTTGTTTAGTGAATAATTAAGATTATGTTCAACAACTAGTTCATAATTTTTTATTTGTTAAAAAACACATTTGATTGTTCTATAAACAAGTTTTTTTAGTAATTTCTTGATAACTTTTAATAATGTTTTAAACGCTACTTTAAGTATCATTTTTTAAAAAGTTGACTTCTAATTTTTTATATTTTCATCTATTTTATTCTTAATATATTTATCAAAATTTCTATTTAGCCTTTTGAAATAAAAGATAATTTATTATTTTTTATTCATTTTACACTTTCAGTATTTTAATAATTAGTTTTATCAAACACTTATAATTTAATAAGATAAATTTTCAGCTTTCAACTACTAGTTATTTTTGTCAAATATAGTATAAATAAATTTTTAAGCTAATAAAAAAATTAACAATGATTTGAAATGTCTTACTGAGCATAACATTTAACTTCCGACTAGATTTTTTAACTTTTAATTAATTTTTTAGTTAGTTTTATCAAACATAATCATAATTTAAAATAAACCCAATTGTTATAAGAAAATATACTAAAAATATATATTAAATGCATGATATCCTTATCCCTCATTGTAAATGGAAAAATATTTTTACAAATATAATTTGGTTAAGATAGTACCTCGCACTAATGAAAAAAAATATTTTTATCATTTTTTTAAAATTGGTCATATTACAAGTAATAAAAAAATGTGATAATATTTTTGCAATTATTAAAAGTGTTTTGAAATATTTTTTATAGCCAATTTAAAAACAACTTTTTACATAAATTGTAAATCAAATCGATTTTAAAAAGTGTCTTTTCGAATCAATTCAATTTATAATATATTTTTAAATATGTTATCGCTTATATCTCATTCCGCTTCTATTTCTTGCAATTGACCCATGAGGTTCAGGTCATCAACATAGAAGAAGTGATGTATATGTGTGGCAATGCTGCGTCGTTTTTCTTTGCCATTTGTTGGCAGTTATTAGGAATTGCATGTTTGCAGTCAACTACAACTTCTAATTTTGAGTTTGGCTCTTTATCGTATAAAAATCAATAATAATAATATTGATAATTTATTTGTGCAGTCCATATTTTGTTTTTACTCTAGATAATTGTCAAATTTCTCCATTGAGAAAACCAATAAATATCAATGGCACGCGGTTCCATCAATAAGCAAACAAACAACATGTACAAACAAGAATTAATTAATTGTCATGCGATACAAAACTAAGAAGCTACTAATTCATGAATCACTTCCCACTCAGAATTAGAACATAAACTTGTTTAAGTGCCACAAATTTTCTTTATTAAAAAAAACTAGAGAGAGTCTCAATGTAAAACATGCGAACAATAGATTAAAGAGAACCATATGCAATCAACCACGATATTTATTCAAATGAATCCACTTGTTGTAAAGAGGAACTTATGATACGTATATTTATCTTTTGCGGAGAAAATCATGAACTTTAATGTCTATAAGAAAAAAATATTTTCAAATTAAAATTTTCCCTCTATTTTTTTCACCCTAATAAACATATGGCTAAAATAGTATTGCATTAGATTTTTTTTCCAAATATTTTCAACTATTATATTAGTTTCTTAAATATTTAAATGATATTATATTATCATGAAGTTAATTTTAAAACATTAATTTACTACTAATTTTGTTCATCATCATGTAAAATATCACCATATGAATTCTTATGAGACTAATTCAGTTATGCTCGTGGGTTTAATTTTCACTTATTTATATATCTACGTTATAAAAAAAGAAGAGTGCTAGTAGTCCATTATTTTTAATATATTTTTTTATTGCCTAAATTTTATTAGAAATTACATAACCATAAATAGAACTCATTAAATAAGAAGTGAGAGACACCAAATTTTTTTTTTTTCCAATAAATTTCATCAATAATAAAGAGCATGTTAGAAAGTACTCCTATATTAGCATTTCTTTATTTTTAAATGTAATTGAAATATTTCATTCAATCATAAAAGCTCCAAACATAAAATTAAAAAAATATACAATTTAATTAATTTATATTATAATATAAAAATGTCATATGTATTTTGTTATATTATTTAAAATAAATTATATAGTAAAAAGGCTTGTGCATCGTAATGATACTGCTATATTTATTAAAAATTAAAAATTTAGAAATATCAATTAATTTATTTTTGGAGGGGAAATTCTTAGAAGAATAATTTGCAATAATGACACACTTATAACTTCAAATAAACATTATTATTGCAAGAAAATATATTAAAAAATATAATCTAATGCAATCTCAAAATAAATTCATGATATCCTTATCCTAACCTTTGAATTGAAAAATATTTTTACAAACATAATTTGGTTAACATAGTACATTAAATTTGATCATTAAAGTATATGATGAATAATTAATAATCAATTATATGCCAATATGGCATCATCCAAAGTAAAGAGTTGAACATTGTTCTTCTACAATTGAAAGAAGTGAAGTTCTGAATCTTGATAAATGGATTTGTTAGCATTTGTGTTTGCTAGATAGTTTCTTTTCTCTTTTTGGTTGTTTGACCCTGGATTAATAATAATTTATTAATTTGTTCTATATCTATTATAACTTTTGTTGTTCTAAATGAATGCTAAATTATTTCACTAACTAAATCCAAGGAAAGGTCAATGGCACACAGTTCAATCAACAAGCAAACAAACAACATACAGACACAATTAACAAGATGTCCTACGATACAAACTATGAAGCTACTTCCTACTGATTCTTAAACCAGTTTCCACCCACTTTCATAACACAACCTTAGATAAGTTAGTTAATAAAGTTTAAACAAGTTGAAAATATCATTATAACAAATGAGTTTTAATGAAGATACTCGTATAAGATTTTGATTGGATAATCATTATAAATTAAAATTGAATTCAATGGTCATGTATTATTATTATTATAAAAAAATACAATGTCAATGAATAAAAAATTACAATATCAATGAATCAAAAATTACAATAAATATAATTTTTAAAATAATTATTATAGAAATCAATAAAATTATGATACACTATTATTTCTATGCCTATTTAGATGGCAACATAAATTAATTTTATATTATTATTGTATAACTTATTTTCTCATTAAAATTAACTTACGTTTAAGTTTAAATTAGTTTTCACAAAATTAAAATGAGAAAGTTTCATGAGACATGTTTATTTTTTTTCTTATTTTTTATTTTCTTCTTTTAAAAATATTTATAGATAAATTTATCCAATAAACTATAATTGATGTTGTTTAACCTTTAAAAATATAGTTTGAGTCAAAATATATATTCTTGTCTCAATAAAGAGATAAGATAGAACTTTCTAAAAGTAAGTTAAAATGGCAGTAAAAACAATAAGTCAAAATTTTAAGTTAAATTTCATAATTAAAGTAAAAATTGGTAAATATTCTCAATTGTGATGCTAATACTGAAGAGTCTAAATTATATTCTTAGATAATTACGCAATTGGACATAATCGTTCAAAAATTACTTGAGTTTGATAAATTTTGATGACATATTAATTATACCTTTTTAGATGAATTTTGACTTAGTTAGGTCTAGTGGAGGATTAAGACTTAAAAAAAACAAACAGAAATGCTCTCATATATAAAGCTACGCTGTGCAACACAGCCGTAGACACAAGGCATGATCAACCACGATGACGCAACAAGAATCAACCATGTCACTAATATTCTTACAACTACTTTTACTCTTGTCATGCCTAACACTGAACAATAGTATTGCAGAATCAACCACCATCATCAATGTGTGGCCCAAACCAAGGAACCTTACATGGTCCCCACCATACCAAACCACCCTCCTCTCCTCCACATTCACCATCACCACCACCACCAACCACCACAACAAGCATCTCTCCATCGCCATCCGCCGCTACCAGAACCTCATCAAATCCGAGCACCACCACCCACTTGTCCCACAAGCAGTCAACATCTCCAACAAATACCTCCCACCACTGCAGACTCTCAAGGTCACAGTGGTGGACACTGCTGCAGAACTCGTCCACGCCGTGGACGAGTCCTACACTCTCTCCATCCTCCCTTCCTCATGTGCTACCCTCACTGCAAAGACTGTATGGGGTGCCATGCGAGGCTTGGAAACATTCTCCCAGCTCGCATGGGGCCACCCCACGCAGGTTCCAGTGGGCGTGCACGTGTGTGACTCCCCACTCTATGCCCACCGCGGTGTCATGGTGGACACCGCGAGGAACTATTATCCCGTGAAGGACTTGATGAGGACAGTGAAAGCCTTGAGCATGAACAAGCTCAACGTGCTTCACTTGCACCTCACGGATGCAGAATCTTTCCCTTTGGTGCTTCCTTCGGAACCTGCCTTGGCTGAAAAGGGGGCTTATGCCCCTCACATGGTCTACTCACCCAAGGATGTCAAAAAACTTGTAGAATTTGGTCTTGATCATGGGGTTCGGATAATACCTGAGATTGACACACCTGGTTAGTTCAATTTCTTTTACTTTTGGAGTTTTTTTTTTTTTTGTGGCTTTCTCCTTATTATGGCAGAAGTTTAATTAGAAGATTTTCTAACTTGAACAATATTGCTGATCGATTAATTGCCTGATTTCCTCTGTGTATGTTTGTCATTTCAAGGAATCAAACAAGGTGGTCTGTAAATAACAGTAATTGGACTAACATGGTGTGCTATGATTGTCAAATTAAGCACTTGAAGTGTACTTAGGGGTTCAATTTCTATGTCCGTGTATATGGAAGATCATATGTAGGAAGAGGTTAATCCCTTAAATAAATTTCTGTACCTTGAGATATTTGTCTCTGGCTCTCTGGGTAGGGATATTCTTGGTAAACTGAGAAGAATAACAGTAATTAATTGACTAATTAATCAACTTTAATTTTCTTGCTGCACCTATATATTCTTGAGACTGCCAAATTTTAACATTGGAAATGTCATATTCAAATCTTCTCGTGTCTATCTCTGCACCAATTCAACGTCTAATTATTTTTCTAGAAGCAGAGAGATAAACATTAAACATGAGCTTTGAACATGAGAAGATTCATTTCACTTGTTTCATTTTCGTTAATTTACTGACTTCTTTTTCATCAAAACCATGCTTCCACTATGTCCGGGCTTACTTTTTGACCTTGTGGTGTTTGTGTTATGTGTTTGTCAAAAGTACATGCAAAGTTACTTAGTATTTATTTTCCTTGAGAGAGTGTCAGACAACTAATAGTTGAGACTTGAGAGACATACACTTAAACCATATAATGATATATCATCAATGTATTACCTCAACTTTACCGGATTTTGATGATACCAAAAATTTATGCATCTCATTCCAGGTCATACACTTCCTTTGTAACCCAAAAAAACAAGTTTAAAAGTTTAGAAGCTCAAGCTCTTCTTCATTCTGCGCCACAATGCAACTTTGGTTACTAATATGTCTGAACTGTTATCATAAATTAGATCTCTAGTACAAAAAACAATGGAATCCTACCATTGTGCCGAACGAAATGAACCAAATTTCTGAGTTTATGTCTGAATGGGGATCGAACTTAGAAGACGCCTATTACTGGTGTGATCTTTAGTTTCATTGTTGATAAGGCAGGAACTATGAAACTGTTTGTGAGTTCTCGTAGTTAATCTTTTTTTATTTCTTCCCCTTCTATATCAAAATAAAGAAGACTTCAAATTTCCTTTTACTATTTTTTTTCAAAATAACATAATCCAGCATTACAATGTGATGCTTTTATGAATAGTCATTAAAATAAAGTGTTTATTGGCAAAGTATAAAGGAACTCAGGCAACAGCTAACCACAAGAATGTTAATTTTCTGGTAAGTAATTGGTGATTAAATCAAAGTCTACATTGGCAGAGCATAAAGGATCTTGAACTGCATCTTACCATTAGAATGTCAAATTCTTTGAAGTTACCACCTCACACATAAACAGAAAACTGAATTTTGTAACCGTAAGGCTGGTTAACAAGTTAACTGGTCTACATTGTTTCTGCAGTGATACTATATTTTGATTGAAAACCATACTTTTCTTTTCCTCTATCACATAATTTAGCTTAACAAGATAGTAGTTCTGAGAAGACTTAAATATGTTTTTCATATATTTTAATATACTCTTTTTTCAGTTTACTACCTAAAAAACTACTTTTTTATTTTTTTTATTTTACTACTTTATATTTCCTAACTTTTGTTTTTGGTACCTGTTGTTAGTCCCAATCCATTAAGTGATGGCATGACAAGTTAACTAAGTGTTACATCATCGGTTAAGTGATGATGCGACAGGCTAACCAAGTATCACGTCATCACTTAACGGACTTAGACTAACGGCAAGTGCCAAAAGTAAAACTTTGAAAATGTCTGAGAATTATGCTAATCACTGATTGACATGAACTACATATCTGCAGGACACACAGCATCTTGGGCATTAGCCCACCCTGACATTGTAACATGTGCCAACATGTTCTGGTGGCCAGCCGGAAGGGATTGGCCACATAGGTTTGCTTCACAACCAGGAACAGGACATTTGAACCCCTTAAACCCCAAGACTTACCAAGTCCTAAAGAATGTCATACACGACATAACCACATTGTTCCCAGAACCATTTTTCCACTCTGGTACTGATGAAATAGTACCAGGCTGCTGGAAAACTGACCCTGCAATTCAGAAATACCTATCAAATGGTGGAACCCTCAACCAACTTCTCGAGAAGTATATCAACAACACCCTCCCTTTCATTGTGTCCCTCAACCACACCGTTGTCTTCTGGGAAGATGTTTTACTGGACAACATAGTCCATGTGCCATCTGCAATCCTTCCCAAGGAGCATGTGATTCTGCAGACATGGCACAATGGACATAACCACACTAAGAAGATAGTTTCTGCCGGATACCGAACCATCGTGTCATCGGCGGAATTCTATTATCTGGATTGTGGACATGGCTCCTATGTTGGCAACAACAGTGCATATGACAATCAAGATGGTGACATGGGCAATGGCGGCTCTTGGTGTGCACCTTTCAAGACATGGCAGACCATATACAACTATGACATAGCATATGGGTTGAGTGAGGGGGAAGCAAAGTTGGTTTTGGGAGGAGAGGTGGCACTTTGGTCAGAACAATCTGATCCAACTGTTTTGGATGCAAGAATTTGGCCAAGAGCTTCTGCACTGGCTGAGTCAATGTGGTCAGGAAATAGAGATGAAAAGGGTGTGAAGAGATATGCAGAGGCCACAGATAGATTGAATGAATGGAGAAGCAGAATGGTAAGCAGAGGAATAGGTGCCGAGCCCATTCAGCCATTTTATTGTGTTAAGAATCCTGGCATGTGTAACACAGTGCATCCAGTCTAGTTGCATTCTTCCTTTGTCACAATAAAAAATAAGGTTGAATTAAAAGTTTAGTAACCAAAATAAGGTTAAGTTTTTTTTTAAAAAAAAAAAACTAATATCGTCTTTTGTTTTAATTTCTACATGAAAAAAAGTCTAAATTTTGGTTCTTACATGAAATAGCCTTACTATTATTTGTTAAAGTTACAATTGTATTAGCTTTAGTCCCTATCTTTAATAGATATTACATTTCATTTTGATCCTTACATGAAAAAATTACTGTAGTTAACATGTTTTATAGTAAAAATTATTCTAACATCACTGCAATATAGACAATCGGGGGAGAATCATTTGAAAGAGAAAAAAAATACTACTTATAAACTAAACTATATAAAAATCATGCGATGTTAAATGTACAAACCAAAATTTTAAATTAACCTAAAAACAAAAGGAGGAGCTACTCAAGCAAGCCTTCTCTAAAAACAAAAATATATGGCTGAAATTAATTTAGATACACATTTGAATTATATTCAATGATTTAAAATTAATTCTATCAAAATCAATTCTATCTACGTCTAACTGGATCTCTATGCACATTGCAAATGACGGGAAATCATGACAACTTAAGTAATTTTGTTTGCAATTGGACAGTCTATTCATGGACAACACCTAACCAAGAGTTGACATGATTTCTCTATTATTGGGAAGGGATTGGATTCGAATTTGGATCAAGGTTTGTCCATGTAATATGATTCTGATCTGAGTTGAAAAGCCATAATTTGAATAGGATGTTTTTTTTCTGCACTTCTAGAATTGCAGCAATATGGGAATTGCAGGAAGCAATTCGAGGAGTGCAGGAAGCAATTGCCATTTGAATGAGAATAAAGTTTGGAGGTTGGCCCATCTCAAAGCAACTTCTTCCTATTCATTGGGGGAGTACCACTTCTTGTTCAAGTTTTTATGCTTTCCACTTTCATGGTTGCTCATGAATACAAAATGGAGAATAACTACCCAAGTATAAATAGCATTTAGACAGCAGAAAAAATCTAGAGCTTCAAATATGAAGCTTGTTTACTGGGAGTTATAAGAAAAACAAAAATGGTATCCTCGTTGTTAAAAGTGATATGCTATGAATAACTCAATATACACACAGCCTTATTTATAGATGCATTATACAGATTTCTGTATTCCTTCCAAAAGCAACAGCTATACAGCAACCATTGGACTAAAATGCGAGAAAAGTTACACCAGCCAGAAACCAATTGCAACATATTGCCCCAAGATTTTGTCATTTTGTAAACAGTACATTATATTATATGTTTCTCATACCTCAAAAAAGGTGTGTAATTTCTCTGAAAATTCTAGAGCTCAGCAATGTAAGCATAAGCATAGAAGTAACTTTTACAATTCACTCTCCACTGAAACTGAAAGAAAAACAACATTGTCAAATAGTATTTATGTATGGCCAACTCGCTAACTAGTTAAGAAAAATCCTTGGACGATCAGTGTCTTCTGTATTTAGTTCATTATTTCATTAGAGCAGAATGCCTGTACGGTAACCTCCTCTTCTATGTCCCTCTCCATCATCTATAAAAAAAGGACCAATAAACATTTGTCAATTACTGCTAAAGTAGAATAAATTTAAGTTTATAAGAGGACATCATAAAAAGTAGAATGCCTGTACGGTAACCTCCTCTCTCTTTTTGACATCATAAACTAGAAGAAAAGAAAACACTCCAAAACTATAAATCATTAAAAGTTATAAGATGTTAACTAGCAATACTTCAAACACATACTTTATCTATCTTAATGACTAAAGAATTAGGGTTTCATATTGAAAAGTCGCCTTAATTGCAGTCTGGCCCATCTTAATTGTGGCCTCTTTGGGTTACCTTCATTGCAGCCTCTGGCTTCATTATGCAGAGTGTGTCTAGTCCCACACCGACTATAGATAAGGCCAATGTAATATTTTATAAAGCTTGGACAATCCTCACCTTACAAGCTGATTTTGTAAAGTTGAGTAAGGCCCTAAACTCCAATTCTAACAAGATTTCAGAGCCTTCAATTCATTGTTGGCGCACCTGCATTACCACTCCGAACCCATAGCCCTACTACATGTGAGGGTGTGTTGGAAAGTTGCCTTAATTGTTTGTGATCACCCTGACCTGCCTTAGTTTTGGCCTCTTTGGCTGCCTCCATTGCAGCCTCATACCTTGACTGTAGATAAGACTTTGGCAATCCTCACATTACAAACCAATTTTGAGAGGTTCAATTAAGTCTTAAGCTCAAATTCTAAGATTACAAAAGACCACTGGAATCCCCGAGAAAAATTTGCATACCAAATTCTTCATGTTATAAAAGGAACAAGAAAGACAATGACAAGAACCATGTTACTACAAAAAAGATGAAGCGACAGGGGATGGGATGGGATGTCCTTGAGAAGCACCTTGTTCCCCTTATCTCATAATTGAAAAAATCAGACAACTTATTTTAATATCTTCATTTTAACCTAAAACATTAAAGCATAAGCTTCAAAATATGTTGAAATTCCTTGCAAATGCCAAATTTTGATATACCTTCATCAAGCATCACCTTAAATAACAAATATCAAGAGCATGAGCAACAATAAAAGTATAATGTTTTAATAGAGTTCAATGTTAGTCGCAATGACAAATTTTTCTGTTAAGAAATTCTAGGTCTTTGCTGTAGAAAAATGAGATAATCCTAGTACACAAATCTGGCATGTTGAGAATGATTCCTTGCCTTCTCTAGTAAGCATTGGTTAGAGTCCAATAAATGTAAATTATTTTAAGTGAATGTGCTTCTTAAATTAGTCATTTTGATCAATGAACAGGCAATTCAACAGAAACACTTTGAGGGACATTTCATTCAATCACTATGGATTACATATTGCCTGGAATTTTAGCCAATGTGGTTGGATCCCACATCAACTAGAGATATGGCCTAAGTAATGCTTATAAATAAGGCTTGGGCAGTATTCACCTTACAAGCCAGTTTTGTGGAATTGAGTTATGCCTTAAGCACAAATTCTAAGATAGTTCAAGTTTTATGGCCTCTTAACCTTTTAGAACTTCTAGCCATCTTTCAAGATACAAGAATGCATCCAACAAAAACAACAATGAAAAAACTTCAGACAATTCAAGTTGCCCATCAGCATATTTTTCTTGTTTTGATCACAAACATTAAATCAATATCACCCTTCATCAATTTATGCTCATATATAGTTAACCCACCATATAAATTAGGGACTACTAAGGTCATATACACCACTTTGCTAAAACATACAAAATGAAAACATATAGATAAATCATAAAAGGGTCAAAGCTAAGAATCTGTGAACCAAAACCATTGACCAGCATGGCTAATGCATCCTTGTAATCAAGGATAGGCATACTTCCAAGAATCTCCTAATGAGCTTCGTCACTATTTTTTTCCCATAGCACTTCAGCGTAACGATTTCTAATTTCTAATACACATTTATTTATATCAATCAGTTGCTCTAGAAATATGTGAAACTGCAGGAATCAGTGAATCACAGTACTTTTTTGGCATTGGGGGTGGTTGCCAATTGTCCAATATGATTTTGCTCTGTATGTGAGGTCTCTCCAATGGCCAAAGGACATCCTTAGTCAGACCATGCCTGGGGCCTCCAGGGTTCCAACATTGGAAAACCCCAAGCTCACAGAAGCAGATCCCCAACAAATGAGTCCCTCATCTCTAACCTTGTAACACTTTGCCAGACACAATC
This sequence comes from Glycine max, assembly GCF_000004515.6. NCBI lineage: Eukaryota > Viridiplantae > Streptophyta > Magnoliopsida > Fabales > Fabaceae > Glycine > Glycine max. The sequence continues at coordinate 12,461,450 of NC_038244.2, forward strand.
TGCTTCAGCATCAGAATGCTGGTGGAATGTTCATAGAATGAGCCATTTATTTAGTTTGGCCACCAAGATGTCACTTGCATCCTTCATCTCAATGTGTGGTCTGGTTTCAACCAAGAGCTTTGCCCATGCTAGACAACACTGAGGACGAATCTCAGCTACCAATTGAAGCAATAATAAATTCAATGGCAATGACTTGATGCTGTATAGGTACACCACATCTCACATGGTCTATACCTCAGATGCCATCATGTTTTTATCTCCACTGCATGCCAATTCTCATCTTGCATTATTCTTTGGGTAAAATTTCACCTTGTATTTGACATTGTGCAGGAATCAAGAAAATGTTGGAGTATGAAATTGGAGCCTGAAGGAGGTTGGCTGTTGGTTTTATATGCATGTTATGCCATGCTTCGTATTGGCTTCTTTACTCGAAAATTTGCATCTATGTTATGCTAGAACTAATTTGAAAATTTGCAACTTCTCTATTTCCAACATTCCTGTCAATTTAAGCTGTAGGATGTTCTGAAGTTGTATGTAATAGTGGGATGGAACTTGATTTTAATAATGATTGGTGCTTTTATATGACAGTGTCTTAGCCAAGATAGAAGATGATAATGCTTTAAATGCATTGCATTAATAACAAACAGATTCAAAGAGTATTCTGAGATAATTATTTGAGAGCAATGAAGTTGTTATTCAAGCCAACTGAAAAAGGATTACAAAAGGTATTTATACTATGGACTATACTAGACCCAAACTATCTAACAGACTCTTAACTAACTATCAGTTAGTTAGAGATTATAGCTGGCAAAAAGTCCTACAAGACTACTGCTGTACACAGAAACAGTACAGTATAGAATAAAACTACTTTAATAATAATGTATATGGCTGTTATATGGTTATACTATAAAGAGTTAGCCTCACTTGTTGTGGTGAGATCAATGCATAGAAATATGGAGTAACAAGTTACATCAAACTTTTAAGTCTAAATATCTTTTCTATTTCAGGCAACGATGAGAACTGAGTAAGCTACAATTTTCCCTTTCGTTCATAAAATAAATTACTTTTTCTCCTTGACTACTTACAACAGGCAAACTGCCTCTACCATCTAGATTTAGGGATAATAAGTGGACAAATTTTATCCCTTAAAACTAGTTCAGGGGTTACTTGACCAGAATTTTGGTATAGTTTTAAGTAACTGAAGACGACCCTTGATTAAACATGAACTTGTAATTGACATGTTATCCGTACGATGAAGGGAAAAAAGAGGAGTTTCCCAAAAGATCTTAAGGTCAATTTTACAAGTTCAGATCAAGAACAAGAAAGCAATAAAAATAAAATTCATTGCTCAAGATTATGTATTGAAAAAAAAAATACAGGGTAACAAAACAAGAATACATTGATTCACCTATTTGTTCACATTTAAAAAATAATAATAAAACATGAATTTTGACATGAATGGTTCTCAAATTCAACTGCAGCCATTACCTTACAATCTTAACTTTCCAAAACAGAAGCACAGTAGGGCAACAAGCACAAGGATAAAAATTGAAAATCATTCACAAAGTGTCAGGGTCACTCACTCAAGCTTAGCTGCATTCTTGGAGTTAGCATATTCTAAAGCTTTGAAAACTGAAGCATATTTATGGTGACGAATAATCATGACGAGGATAAATATGTTGGCTGCTAGAAACAGTAAGCCTGCCGCCCAAAGCTGTAAGAAGACATTTTTACCCTTGAACTCAAGCAGGTAGCCCCACATCAACCAATGGGTCTGAGCCCCAATCCACACAAGAATGCAAGATAATCCATCCCATCTAAGTTTCATTTTACTCCAAGGAAGTATTAGAGGCAACAAGCAAAAGAACCAAACGAAATACTGTGCTGTAATCACCTGCATAATATACAGAAATCAGATCTGCTATAAGGAAACATCTTTGATTTAAAGGGGCCATAACCAAAAAGACCTCCAATACAGATATGACTATGCTTGAAATAAACAGTCTGATCTACTGAAGTCTAGATAAGGACTTCAATTAAAATGTAAATGAGTAGCACTATCCAAAATTTAAGCATTTTTTTATTACTTGACAAACCTTATTGAATGCCACAAAGGCCACAGTCTGCACAAATAGGCAAAATGTCAAATCTTGTGCAAAGCAGAAGATAAGAACCAGCTGAACAAAAAATTGGGGCAAAAAGGAGATAAGCTTTTCCACGACTGAAGTATCCTGCCCATAATGGAGATATATGTGATAGAAATAGATGGAGAAGTTATGCCTTGGATCTGTTCGAGTAAGATGGTACAACAGCGCCTCGTGTAGGAATTCCCACTCATATAAACAGAAGAAAAGACCAGTACAAAAGAGGAAAACCAATCCAGAGACCAGTCCAAATATCAGTCTGTTCCTTGTGAATATGTTTTTAAATAGATTGTGTAAAGTATGCTGGCCACAACCATCTTTGGGTCTCTCTCCCTGAACAGCACTCCAGTTCCTTAGGACAGGTTTCTGATTAGATGGGAAGAAGTTCGGATCAAGAACCAGGATTATAGGAATAGAGTAAATTATAGGATAAATCCTGAAATGGACAACAAGTCCATACCAAAATGCTGACTGTAACACATTACCTGCAAACCAGAGGGAAGAAGGAAATGGAAAAAAGGCATACCATCAAGGCACCATGAGATATGCAAATATCTAATTCTTTATACCTTTTAAGAAAAAGGCTTTCTTTGGTGTATTAACCAACAATGACAGACCCAGAAATTTTATGCTATAGGGGCAAAGTACACACATATATAAATATGTAGCATTAAAATATAACATATTACTATCGTAAGTTTAATATACACCATAAAATCACACACACACACGCATAAAAAAAATATAACTTAGTTCAACTTGAGAAAGTTAATGTTAATCCTGGCCATGTAAGCATGCATGAATGGTGAAGATTATTTTAGTTCAATCTAACTTTAACCATCTATTTTATTTACAGCTAAGATTTTCTCTTTTCACACTCTCATCTCTCACCTGATACATGTGCTATATATACATCGTATTAAGTGGCCAACCTAGGGGGCTATTAACTATTAAGAACAAAAAAATTATAGTGGGGGGCTGGGGGCAATATATGTAAGACTCAATAAAATTCTCAAATTAATTATAATAATAAAATAAAAATAAAAACTGAAAACCAGATAAAAGGCATTCTTCTTTAGTCTCTATCTATCCCCCCATATACAACACAAGGTTTCTCCAGTACCCACCCTTTTTTCTGAGACAATGCCCCTTAACAATTAAGGATTAATCGTCTATGTGTCCCACTTACTTGAAAGCTAAAAAAAAAGGCAATTTTTTTTGTATGTAATTAAATAAGATACATTGCTAAAAGTTAGCCACTATTTGGTAAGGGTACGTACCAGTACCCTCATAAAACAGAGGGTACCAAAGAATCTCTTAAATTATAGTATTATACCTTAGTGTTTGAGTTTTTAGAATGCTTGGTAGGAAATAAAAATATTGAGAGCGAAAATTAAAAGGAAAAGATTTTACTTTTCAGTGATCAGTGTTTAGAAAAATGTGAAAAAAATGGGAAGATAGAAAACTATTTTGGTTAAATTCTCTCTAGTACACTGCAATAGAGATTGTAAAATTTCTTCCCGAAAGTGCTTTCGACTTTATCTAGCAGAGAAGACCACCAATTAAACATCTATACTATTACACTTGTTAGGACTTAAGGAGGATTACAGATTAAAAGATGGCAAACTAAACATTACTATTACAAGTTTACAACACCATCAATTTAAGTCAATACAGAAGCAGAACCATACCTTTCATAAGACAAATAATAATCCACAATACCACAGCACAAACAATAGGTTCACAGTTCCCACGTGTCCCAATGGTGAAGGTAAATGGATTAAAGAGCCAAGTCATGACAGAATAGTTGCACAAATTTTCAGGAACCTTCCGTAGCTTTAAAATATAATAGATGAAATATCCCACAAGTAGATCTGCATTTTAGATAGCATGTGCTTAGATGTAGTGAGTAGAAAATATTCATCATATTCATTATCTAACAACAAATTGATTTGAAATAATGCAAGGGACAAAATAGTTACTTAAATTCACAAATGATGGAAATTTCTCAATATCCCAAGTCTAACAGTTAGAATATTTTTGCCTTTTGTAACATCAATTGGAGTATGAAACAATTTTTTTCCCTTTTCCATTACTTTGGCTTTGATAGAAAATACTTCTTTCTCCTTAACTACATATGGTCACATTGGATGCAACCAAAACTATTTAACTCAAGTGGGGAGCAAATTATCTCCACTAAAGTCGGGAGTGCCTTTAGAGAGAAAAATGCAAAATATGACTGTAGATTGGAAAACCAATGGACTGAGAGTGTGATAACATTCATACACATATAAAAAATCATGAAGTTGTTAAAATTCACTTTGTTGATTTTCCAATAAACAATTTACCACTATGCACGTTTTGTCCCTAAAGTGCAACCCTCATTCTAGAGGAGCCAAATTTGTATATCTAAAATATGCATAATTACTGCCATATATAATCCATCAATCTAGCCTTATACATACAATTATATAAGATAAAACCATAGATTAAAATATGCTTTTATGACAAGCAATTCAAATTGCTTCAACTTGGTTGATTGTACACTAGTGTTTGCAGAAACTATATCTGAAAACTTGACCTTACCTGAAGCCGAGAAAAGAAACTTTCCCCAGGAGCGATGGATGAACGAATTTGGAATGAGAAGAAAGGCAAGCAAAGGAGAATAGCGATAAGTGGTTCTCTTATAAGGGGAATCGCCCACAGCCATTAAAGCAGCAGCATCAGAAAAGACAAGGTAGTCAACATCAGTGTATCTAACCTCCATATGAGCATCTTGCCACTCTCCATACACAATCAAAATAACACGGAAAATGGCAGAGAATAAAAGCAGTGAATGAATATCTAAGGATGCCATTGCTGAAAGGTAACAACAAAACAAACATCAGAAAAACTAACTACTCAGCTTCAGAACCACAATTTAATTACCTCAATAAAGCAGAACTTGCACGTATGCTTTAACTCTGCATTTAAAGTTCCTCTTTCTATTAAAAACTAACATATTTCACCATAATCTACTCAACTATTGTGTTATAAATTAAAATACACAACTTGAAGAGTGGGGCTCTCAGTCCTCTCAACTAGACATTTTCAATATCCTCTCTTCTCTCATTTGGATGTGCATTTCACACACTACCTTGGCAACTAACTAAAATTCCTCTCTTGATCATCTTAAACTACCTTCCTTTTTCTTAAGGTTAAAAAACAGTTGTGGACTGTGATTTAGGCCGCAACATCAAGGTTTCTTAACTGTCGGCGACCACAACACAACCACAATTGGGACTGCATAGGCCACATTTGTCCGCGATTTGCCGTGATATCAACAAACAGGAAACCAAAATGCGACTGGGACTGATATTTAAAACCTAGGTGTATACTTAGTTTTCTTAACTAAGTATCCCTAAATTGAATTTGATTAGTTTTTTTCCAAAAGAAATTGCCAATAGTTAAAAGCAACATTGCGATGCATTGACTAAAATATTAATAAAATCAAACAAGAACATGAAATCAAAGCTGAAATTAGCATCTAAGGAGTAACCCAGGAAATGGTGAGCGCATATATAAGATTTGAATAAAACTGAACAGAACAGAAGAAACATTCAGTCACTACTCATGCAAAACAGAAGAAAACCATATTCTTATTACACGTCTCTTAGATCTAGAAGCCATAAGTAAAAGAGAAACACAAAAATTTTACCGTCTTTGGAAACAGAGTCAATAATAGCTGCAGTGAGAATGATGAGCAAAACTTGAGATGACGAGGAAGCACACTGTGGATTCAGGTCGGTTCGGTTCGGTTCAATAAAAAGCTTGACCCGGAAACCCAACCGAAAACGCTTCTAGAGTTTTTTACGAATTTCCGAATTGTGAAAGCCGAATAATAAACCTGCCCAATTAAAAAGAGAAATATGTGATCCATTAACTATAAAATTTTAGGGGTGATTGGTTTGATTATTTTTAATAAAAATACAAAATAGTAATAAAAATATGTTTTGTTGAACTTTGAAAATATTTTGAGTTTTTTTAAATAAATTAAAAATTAATAAAATTTTGTTTTTATTTGAAATTAAAAATTTTGTTTTATATAAAATAAAAATTTAATGAAATGTAATTTTAAGTAAATTTAAAAATATATTTTATTTTGAAAGTAAAAAATAATAAATCAAATTAAACATATTTTTAAAATTTTAATCTTTTTAAAATAAAAATAATTTTAAAAAATAAAAATATAAATTAAACACATCTTTAACTTTTCAAAACTATTTTTTCTTCCAAACTTACCCTTCTCGCTGGCCTTCTCTTTTCCTTCAAAAAACTCCACTATCATCCCAATTTCTTCCTACTTATCTTCTTCACCACGTTCGGCCTTTCTTTTTTCACCTCCTTCCCAATCCAATCCAATCCGAGGCAGTGTTCTCTCTACCAGCATGCGGTTTTTCCAGAGCGTGAGGTGAGGGAGTCGTGGAGGTTACCGTTGTGCATGAGATGATAGACGAGGAGGAAACGGCGTCGTTTGGGGTCGAACCTAAAGGGAGGCCGAGTCCATGAGCTTGACGGCGACGGGATCGCCGGCCGTCGTGGCGCGGCGGCGGAGGGGGTCGTTCGTTCACGCTTGCGGAGTAGTGTGCGCGTGTCGAAAAACGAGAAGAGAGTGGGCAACTGGTTGTAAAGAGAGGGGTAAGTTTGGAAAACATAATAAATTTTGAAGTGTTGATACGTGTCAAATTTTAACTGAGTAGGAGGATATGTCTAATTTTTTATTCATGTTCTTTTGGTTCCCAAGAGTTTGTTTAAACTTAAAGGAAACACTTTTAAATTTAGCTTTAGTATTTCTAATTTTTTATTTATGTTCTTTTATATTGTTCTTGGTAGTGTCTCACATTTGACCTGTTACAGGTTTGATCCCCCACTTATCTTCTTGGAATGAGATAAATGTAAATATATATGTAAACACTCTCTTTGAGAACAAAACGTTTTTCTTGACTGGACCGTCATCCCTCCCCTAAATTTTTTTACAAAAAAAATAACAAATATATAAAACAACTATTGACAAATTTGAAAAATTAAAAGGTCATTTTTTTAAGAAAATAAAACAGAAAAAAGTGCATAAGTAAAAAAAGAAAAAGAGAAATATAAATCCCTAAAAAGTTATGGCAGGTAGAAATGACCTGGCCTCGAGGCCCAAATGTAAATGCTGAAAGGGCATTAACGTCATTTCTCAATGTTAGGGTTTTGTCTTTGTCTCTCGCTCGCCCATTTTTGCATAATAGTAGAGAACCTTCAGAAACCCTAATTTCTCAAACATTCAGAGGGCACCCGGCAACACCAAAACCACCACCGCCTCTCCTACCTCCCGGAGCCATGGCCGCCACCGACTCCTCCGCTGCTTCGTCACGCCAGCTTTCGCAGAGGGAGACGGACATCCAGATGATGCTCGCCGCCGACGTTCACCTCGGCACCAAAAACTGCGACTTTCAGATGGAACGCTACGTCTTCAAGCGCCGCACCGATGGTCTCTGCTCCATTCTCAATTTTTCCTTTTTATTGATTTTATTTTTGAAAGAATGATTTCCTTTGCATTGTTCATAGTGTTTTATTTTTTACAATGGAATAATATGTGTGTGTAATGTAACTAAGTTTTACTCTGATACACCAACACTATGTTCTAGTTAAATTATTCTAAATATATAATTACTCAAATGTAGAATTCTGGATACCTCAGAAGCGCTGTCATAGTGGCCATGGGCTTGTTGTAATATCTATGTGTGTTTTACGAGTGGTCTAAATTTTGAAAACTTTTCGAGAGATCAGATATCTCAGCTTTTTGATAATTGTACGAATTTTCAATATTCAATTCTGAAGAAATATGTTTTCTTTTCCGTGTATGATCAGTTGTTTCTCAGTTTTTTTTTTGGTAATTGGATGTGAACTTTGCATGACCATGATAAAGGTGTTAGGTGCTATTAAGAAGTGATTCAAAGGGTTCGTTTAACTACTGATTAGAATTTCTATAATGGTAGTCTTTGGGTTTTTTTTTTTGTACCGCTGTTATGAAGATTTCCTCTTGCTACTGAAATAGAGACATTTTGGAGTTTTTGTTGAATTTTTGTGGTTTATGTTTTTTTCAGGTATTTACATAATTAACCTTGGAAAGACATGGGAGAAGCTTCAGCTTGCTGCTAGGATTATAGTCGCCATTGAGAACCCACAGGATATCATCGTTCAGTCCGCCAGGCCTTATGGCCAGAGGGCAGTTCTAAAGTTTGCTCAATACACTGGAGCTCATGCAATTGCAGGAAGGCACACTCCCGGAACATTCACTAATCAGATGCAGCAATCCTACAATGAGCCTCGTCTTCTGATTCTAACTGATCCAAGAACAGATCATCAGGTTATTACCCCTTTAGAAGTTATAACCAGAGAGTATTAAAGGTGTTTTCAGGAGTTATATTGTTCAACTTTTAACCGTCAAGGATGTTTGTTGAGGGTTGGTTTGAAATTTCTGACAGTAACTGATCTTGTTTTTTTGTGCCTGTCCTGCCATGATTTGCCTTATGTTATTGATTTTTGTGCAGCCTATCAAGGAAGGTGCTCTTGGAAATATTCCAACTATTGCTTTTTGTGACACTGATTCTCCAATGCGGTATGTTGATGTCGGGATCCCTGCCAATAATAAGGGGAAGCATAGCATTGGTTGTCTCTTTTGGCTATTAGCAAGGATGGTACTGCAGATGCGGGGCACTATTCGTCCAGGGCACAAGTGGGATGTAATGGTAAAATACTTGTTCCTTTTCGGAATAGAATGGTGTTTTATATGTCTGTATTCCTGTAGAAAATTAGTATTATTTTGGGGAGTTTCCTGCAAGCTCTTAACATTAATAACTAAATATCTCAAATTTTTCTTATGCAGGTGGATTTATTCTTCTATAGAGAACCTGAAGAGGCCAAGCAACAAGAGGAAGATGAAGCACCACCTGCCCAAGATTATGCCATTTCAGACTTCAATGCTGCTGGCATTGGCAGCTTCCCTGCTACTGATGGCCAATGGCCTGCTGCAGTCGAACAACCCTGGACTGAAGAAGCTCCACAACCAATCTCAGCAGCTCCTACTAACTGGACACCAGAAGCAGCTGGTACGAATTATTGAATTGATTTTGGATACGTGCTTGATGATTATGTCAGATTAAGTTATATATGCATTGTTCTTATGATAATGTTTAAATGAGTTCATCTTGGTCATTTAGCCTGTTTATTGGCTTTGAATTTGAAATAAGGCAGTTTGCTGTTCAGCCTTCCTTTTATAAATTGTATGCAAAAATGTAATTGTTATCCTGACTTTGCTATGTGCCTGTCAATACCTTCATTCTTATGTTGCAACAGTTCCCTCTTCTCCCCCTAGCCAACAAAGATGAGATAAACTTTGATACATTGATAAGATGATGGGGCACATGCCTTTTTTATTAACAGTTTTTATAGTTATTTTGAAATTTATGTAATCACAATTTGTTTGACTGAAGTTCCTCTTACAGCTGCAGGAGATTGGGGTGAGGCTGTTCCAGCTCCTGCTCCAGCTCCAGTTCCACAAGCTGGTGCGCCTCCAGCTCAAGCTTTTCCTCCTGCTACTGGCTGGGACTAGCTTTTGACAAGAGATTTTATTCCATGGTGTCAAAACCATAGTTTTTCTTCCCCTCGGCTCAGAAACTTCCCTTCCAAGATTTTATTTGTTAGAAAAGAAACATCATTTACTTGATATTGAATCTCAGTAAAATTTTGTTTGTTGACATATTGAAGGAAACTTCATCGTTTAAAATTTAAATGTAGTAATTTAATTGTTTCATAAATAGGTTTTTATACCGTTTGCTAGAAGTGTTGCATTCTATTCCACATGCTAATGAGTTAAGTTCTATAATAATTGCTCTTCGAAGAGTGAAAAATGGCTGGCTTAAAATTTGAGGCAGGGTATAAGCTTATAAGATTAAAATTTACATATGATATTATATTGTCAACTTTGATTTCCCTCGTTGCATTCTTTTGGATTCCTTTAGCATCCGCACTCTGTTTCTTTCTATTACATTAATTAATCGTAATATCTTCGCACACTCCTTAATGAGATGTGAGACAATCATTATTTTATTATATTGAAGAGGAATGGTTAAATTATATTGATATAATTTAAATAATTATTTTATTATTTTATAACTTAATATAGAATGTAATTTTTATTAATCAAGTTGTTGAATTTTATTTATATATGTTGTTTTTAATTTATATGAATAAGATAATAAATAATTTTGGATTGATATAAAATTTTGTATATATAATTAATGTGAAAATAACTTTCAATTTTAAGATTTTAGAAAATATTATTTAATTAAAAATTATTAAATAGTATAATAATTAATGAAAGTTATATCATTTTAATTGGATCCTATCTCATAATTCAATTTAAGTTAAAATAAAATTAATATTTAGGCATAAGCTAATTGGATTAAAAGCATAAAATTTGAGGCACAATTAGAAGTGTCTCAATGGGTATAATTTCGACAATAGGTATAAGCTAATTGAATTACAAGAATAAAATTTAAATTTGGTGTTGTATTGTCATTTTGTCAACTTTGATTTCTCTCGTCGCATTCTTTGGTACCCGCATTTTGTTTCTCTTTCTATTACCTCAGTTGTAGTATCATCTCAGAGTCCTTAATGGGATGTGAGACAATCATTTTATTATATTTATTGAAGATGATATAATTCAAATTTACATGTTTTCAAAACCTTGCAAATTGTCATTTGATAATATTGAACCAATCCCTACAAAATTCCGTGACTGAACATGAAGCATGACTAATCGAACCTACGGGGAATAAAATGTACTGATCTGATTAAATTAGTCCTAATTGCAAATCAATTACCCAAGCTAAAGGGAAGATTTTCAAGGGTTTTTTCTTAAAGGAAAAAAACAAGGAGTGGTGCGTCCTTTCAGGTCAGTTGAATTAGATAAATTAAAGGATACAAATTATAGGGTACGAAAATCAGTATGCAGTGCATTTTTCTCCCATTTCCATTCCCCTATATCCCTCCCCGTGATCTAACTCTCTCATTTGAAGAAAAAAGAGTATAATCTCACTGTTACAAGTAATCATATTATTGTTAACATTGACCATGTGAATCAATTAACAATTAAGTATGAGTCTTAAATATGTATTTACATTAAATATTTTAAAAAATAATTTTATCACATATAATAATCTTATTTATAACTTAAGTGAGATTGTTTCTTCTAGAAATACTCATGGTCTAAAAAAATATTTTTGTTAAGATGTCATGGTAGATATTGTATTTAATGATTAATACAATTCATCTTAATGTTAAGATGTTCAAAAGGAAGTTAATTATGTAAATTTTTTATGGTTAATGTTACATTTTAGTGGGATTATAAGATTGACTTAATGGTAATATTTTAGTGGAAATTTTATCATAATTTATTGAGGGTCTTATTAGTTCTAGTATGTACCAAATTGTTTTTCATGTTTCCTTTTTGGTAACGTTTATGTTTGCCGTGTTGAGAGTACTTCACAACTTGTGATTTAGCTACCAACACCTTTTATTAATATATGTTTCCTTTGCCTCCCCAAAAACAAAAAAAAGGGTAGATGCAAGAGCAGTGGACCACTTTTTTTATTTGCACTCTATGTTTTCTCTTTCAATTGTCTAGGTGAATTTATAATTATTGATCTTGTTATGTATGCTTTGTAATTCAATTCTATGGTACTCCTTCATGTACCGCGACTATTTCTTTTATGTTTATTATTACATATGTTAAAATAGTATTTATATATTGAGAAAATGTTCAGTAATATAGAAGCCTATGATTTTCTTAGAAGATACTACTCCTATTCCATATATTTTGACATTTTAGCTTTTTATTATTTTTCAACACAATTAACTTTTTAGGATTTTAAAATCTAATTAATGCATTTTTTAAATATATCCTTATTTGACACTCATTATTCATTACTAGTGATACAAATATTAAAAATCAAGATATTAAATAAGGATATTTTAGTCTAAATAAAATAATTTTTAATTTTTATTAAAAATTTCTTAATTTATGTGTAATAACCTTAAACATTAAAAAAAAACGAGAAGGAGGTAGGACAACAAGCAACATATTTACTAAAAGGAGTTAATGCTGATAATATTGATCCATAATTGATTATGCAGTTTAGCTTTACTACAAAATAACTTTAGATGTTGTTTGATTTTGTGGGATTCTGTTTGGGACAATGGTAAAGTCTCATGCCAAATAAATTACATAAAATTTAGATTTAAATATAAATTTACTCTACTCTGTAATATTTCGTGACTTCTGTTTGACATATTTAAAACTAGCTAGACTTGATGAGCTTTTTAACTTGTTGGCCTATTAAAAATTTGGTCTATTGGTCTATTTAAAATTTAATTTGTTAACCTACTTGCATCTCTTAATATAATATAAGCCTTTAAGTAGGCTAATAGGCAAAGTCAAACCATAATTTTATATAACAATAAGGCCCTTAATTTTCTTTTGCTGATAATATAAGGCCCTTAATTACATCAACTCTTAGATTTAAGAAAATTCACTTATTACACTCTTTTTTTTTTTTGCTTTTTAACCTATTCGTGTCTAACTTAAAAAAAAACATTAAACATATAAAAACTTAACCACAAGATACTAAACAAAAAATCTTGACAGAATTTTTCGGCGAAATTTTCACGCTCTAACAAGAAATTTTCAAATTACGTGAAATTATCTTTATTATTCTTGCTTTTTTTATGGAATTATTATTCTTGTTGGATATGATCTATCCTATTCATTTTAATACTACTAAAAACGGTAAAATTCTTTCTACGGAATTTTAACAAAGTTATAGGAAGTGCTTATAAAACTCAACTTTGGTTAAAATCATCCCTGACCAACCGACTCTTACTCGATAGTAAGAAAATCATTATTATCAGTTTCATCTCGAGTAAGAATTATTGTCAAATTTGAATAATTATTTATAAATGACACAAAATATATTATTTTAGTTGCTAAAAAACATATTCATATTTCAAAAAATATAAGTTTTATTTTTCGCTATAAGTACATATATAATATAAGTGCTTTTTCAGTCTTGAGACACATTCTTATCTTAATAAATTTATCTTAAATTCAATTTACACAAATTTTTAGTAATAAAAAAAAATATATTGTTCTAATATAGTACATCGCCCATGCATCCCATCCCATGCGATCCACGGGTTAACAAACGTGACAATATTTTTCTCTTTTTTGATCATGAAACGTGACAATATTATTTGCAATATCCAACCTATCCCTCATTTTACTGTTTCCTTTGTTCTTTCTTCATGCTTACAATGAGAGAGACGCACATCAAATGTAAATTTACTAAGAGTAAATATAAGTTTAATGTATTAGTACTTCCTTATCAATTTTGATTTTTTTAATTAAGTCTCTGAATTAAAAATTTATAGTTAAGTTCTTAATTTTCTATAATTTTCGAAATTAGATCTATAGGACTTAAAACCGAAAAAAATAACAATTTTGTGACAGTTTTACTAACTTTAAATACTCAATTATAAAAGTTGTAAAAGATTTTTTTTTACTGAAACAAACTTGTAAAAGATTAATGACTTATTTACATTTTATTTTAATTCAGAGAATAGTTCAGGATCTAATGATATATTAAACCTTTAGTGTAAAGAGACTAAACTAATAATTTTTAAATTTAAGCGACTAAAGTAAAATTAAAAACAAAATAAAATGAAGAGGCAATTGCCTAAACAGTGTTGTTGTATTTTTGTACATGCCCCCTCCCCCCACCATACCGTGCGATGCACGAGTTCTTAAAAAGTAATAAATAAAATCAATGTTATGTTAAATAAAGTATTCAACGTTAAATTATTCAAAATACAGTACCCCTTGTTTTTCTGTTTCTTTGTTCTTTCTCCAAAGCTTATGTTATGTTATATATATATACCATGATGCCACCAGCAACGTACTAACGCAATACACACCCACCATTGGATCCACCAATCTCCAACCTTCTTCTCCATTGTTCCGTTTCTCTCTCCAACGGTAACTGCATTGCCCCCTCTCTCTCTAGAGTTCCTTCCCATTTCAATCTGTTGTTGCAGCATTTGTTTTCATGTTCATTTTTCTCCTGCGTGATTTTGTTGCATTGCACGTGATTATGCTAAAAATCTGATTTTGATAGGAATTCTGAGGGCCCCAGAAGCTGATTTGATCTGGGTTTTTCTTTGTTTTGTGTTGAAGGGAAGAACTTTTTTTTTGTGTGTGTTTTTGGTGGTGAGTTTGTAAGAAGCAATGGCACGCAAGAAGATCAGAGAGTATGACTCCAAGAGATTGTTGAAGGAGCACTTTAAGAGACTCTCTGGCCAGGACTTGCCCATCAAGTCCGCACAAGTAAGCATTCTCATCATGGGGTTATTACTTAATTTTACCTAGTGTTTCAGTTTTTTTTTTTTTGGTCTTGAGTCTGAGACTACGGGTGTCCTTCAACCCACTGGATCAGAGACTAATTCTACTCGCAATGCATGGCTGCCGTTGGCCTAAGGAAGTTCTTGCACATGGTGGAGACCGAATGCGGGTTCTCCCGCTAAATAGATTGCTTTCATCCCACTCATGTAAATAGAACGAGGACTACGACAATCCTTTGGGTTAACTAGTGTTTTAGTCTGTAAATTGCTATCAGCCTACTATATTTGAACTAGTATTTTAGTCTATACAAGAATAATTTAAATTGTGATACAAGGTTATTTTTAACTATTGGCATTTTATTTTAAAAAAATATTGATATTCAATTTAGAGATAGAAATAAAGGACGGTAGATCAGAGACCGTGTTAAGAAGATCAAATATAGAGATAAAAATAAAAGAAGGGTAGTCTGTGATAGTTGAGACAGATTTTTTTGAGCTAATTGAGGAATAGAGGAGAGAGAATATCGAGAATGTCTAATTGAGGGAGTGAGGAGTGTGAAAGTTGTGCTCTCTATGTTGTGGGTTAAAGTAGATTTCAAAACTGTTTCTTGTGTTGGCTTGGTTGTGAATCTTGTACTTTAAAAAATTGTTTCTTGACTCACATTGGATCACACATTGAGCTTCGTTATCTTTTTCTTGATATAGGACCCTGTGTTTATTTGAAGCCTATTTGATATCTCAAACACCATTTGGATTTTGTCCTAGATCATGATAGCTATTAAAATCTGGTGCATGACTCAAGGGATCGTACTTCCAAGTCTTTCTTTGTTCTATCTGTCATCTCATTGCATTGCATTAGTCAGATAACAATCTTCAAATCTTGCAGCTTACTGGCTTACTGTAAACAATGTTATTATTGTATTTGGTTTGTTTTCCTGAATGAGTAAATTTAAACAGGACATGATATGATTGATATCATCTTATGGTGTGCCTTGTACAAATTATGTGCAAAAGTTTATACTTGAATAGATCTAATCTGAACCTCTGTCGAAAAAAATTGTTTATCCAGTTGATATGGTGTGTCTTCAATAAAACAATTGAATCACTGCTCTAAGCTGTGCAAGACTATATGATGTATAACTGATATGTGGAAAAGTTCAAATTTGTATCTTACTAGTCAGCCAGTGCAGCATGCTTATGTAACTCGAATAATAATTTTGTTGTGTGTTTTATTTCCTAGGTTACAGAATCCACCGATTTCAATGAGCTAACAGAGAAGGAACCCTGGCTTTTATCTTCAAAATTGGTTGTGAAACCTGACATGCTATTTGGTAAGCGTGGCAAAAGTGGTTTGGTTGCCTTGAATCTGGATTTGGCAGAAGTTGATTCTTTTGTGAAAGAGCGTCTTGGCAAAGAGGTGCTTTTCTCTCCTCTGTCCCTCCAAACCTTAAATTGTTTTTCCCTTTTCATAATCACTTTTTCTTTGTACTTCATATCTACCTTAAGTGTTTGCTCATATTTCTTTTCACTATGATGTAGGTTGAGATGGGTGGATGCAAAGGACCTATAACAACTTTCATAGTTGAACCTTTTATCCCTCACAATGAGGAGTTTTACCTTAACATTGTCTCAGAGAGACTAGGGAATAGTATAAGCTTTTCTGAATGTGGAGGAATTGAAATTGAGGAGAATTGGGATAAGGTGCCAAAATTCATACTTTTTGACCTTACAAATATTACTTGAAGTAAATTCTGCTCATACTTCCTCGTAATTCCCATAAGCTACAAAGTGTTTTGTTCATATTTCAGGTCAAGACTGTATTTATGCCAACAGGAGTGTCTCTTACATCAGAGAGTATTGCCCCACTTGTTGCAACCCTTCCCTTAGAGGTATGATAATTTTACTAATATGTTATTTTCTGAATAAGTTAACTTTGTTTCTTTTTTAATTATTCAGTAGAACCATGGGATTGAATATCACATGCTCTTTTGTTAGAGGACACTTTGTTTCAATTATTTAAAAGTACTTCATTCATGCTTACAGATCAAGGGAGAAATTGAGGGATTTCTAAAGGTGATTTTCGCTCTATTTCAAGGTATATTACAAAATATGCATTTACTAGCATTAGATGTGCTTTAGAAGACAACTTCATTGATTGTAGCATTTAAATTTAAAGTTTTAAACATATTTTTTTCCTATTTTTTTTCCTCATGTTAGATCTGGATTTTACTTTCTTGGAGATGAATCCTTTCACTTTGGTCAATGGAAAGCCTTATCCTCTGGACATGAGAGGCGAGCTTGATGATACTGCTGCTTTCAAGAACTTCAAGAAGTGTGTTTCTTCCCTCAAAATAATATCAACTATTATTTGAAGGATGAATATCATATCTCTAATTCATCATGTATAACTGAATAATGTTTCATAGTAAAAGAATTTATAAACCATGCATGTTATTAATATTTGCAGATGGGGAAACATTGAATTTCCATTGCCATTTGGAAGGGTTATGAGTACTACAGAGGCTTTTGTTCATGGATTAGATGAAAAGGTAAAAAGATATACTTTTGTCGTGTATCTTCAATCAGATTCAATTCATTTATAACTTTGTCCATGAGCTTCAGATCTTAATCACTTTTTCTTCATTAGCAAATACTGTTAACTGTTAATGCATGCTCTGCAGATCTTCAGGGTCAATTGAACTCCCTGTACTAATCTCTTATCAATCACAATTTTATTGCTTCTAGTAATCATGGCGCTATAAATTCTTTTACATATACGCTTATGATGTTTGTGTTTATTTTCTGTTCCCAGACAAGTGCATCTTTGAAATTCACAGTATTAAACCCAATGGGCCGAATTTGGACAATGGTAGCTGGGGGAGGTGCTAGTGTCATCTATGCTGATACGGTGTGTTTCCTATTACCTTAAAAGTTAAATTCCTTGCTAATTTCCAATCTCTTGTAACATTAAGCAACATACTTGGCTGAGGGGTGATTTTCTTCAGCACTATTCTTCAGCAGCATCAAAGGTTTCTAACAGAAGATGGAAAATGTGGTGGATAGCAGTTACAAATTCAATTTGGAGACTCAGGAATGATATGATATTCCATAATCAATCCTTTGATATCACTAGGCTGACAGATAGCACTTTATTCCTTTTATGGACTTGGCTGAGGGGTTGGGAAAGGGACTACAAGGTTCCTTTCCATTGCTGGTCTTCAGCAATGTCTATAGTCTTTAGCTAATGTTTCCTGTTTGGTAGGGTGTTGATTTGTGTAGGGTGTTTTCTACTCCTGATCTTACAGGATCTTATTAGTTGTACCTTGTAGTACCTCTGGTACTTTATCTATTCTAATATAAATTATCTTTGCCTTCCAAAAAAAAATAAAATTAAGCAACATACTTCTTACATACTAATTTATTAAAACAGGTAGGGGATCTCGGTTATGCTCCTGAGCTTGGAAACTATGCAGAATATAGTGGTGCACCCAAGGAAGATGAGGTCTTGCAGTATGCCAGAGTTGTGATTGATGTAATCGATTCTTATCTCAAACATCATTGTTGGCATATTTATGGATAAACTATTTTTGCTTTATGCGATCAGCCATTTCTCGTTTAGAGTGTGTGAAAATAGCTTATCAAATGCATGCTACTTTTGAAACATGATATAGTGATTCTTTATCTCTATGACAATCTCTTTTGCAGTGTGCAACTTCAAATCCTGATGGCCAAAAGCGAGCCCTTGTGATAGGTGGGGGAATAGCTAACTTTACTGATGTTGCTGCTACGTTCAGTGGCATAATTCGTGCTCTGAAGGAGAAGGTGAGCCTATCATCATGAAGCTTTGCTCTATAATATCGTATTAATTTGCTTATATTAGAGTTAATTGATTGTTGACCCTATTACAAACCAGGAACAAAAGCTAAAAGAAGCAAAGATGCACATCTACGTGAGGAGAGGAGGTCCCAACTACCAGAAGGGTCTAGCAAAAATGAGGGCACTTGGAGAGGAGATTGGCATTCCTATCGAGGTTATATAACTAACTGATTCCTTTATTGATTGTATTAACAAACCATCTAAACCGATGCTCAATTTTCTTTAGGAACTTTCTCTGATCTAGTATTTGGTCTCTTTACAGGTTTATGGACCTGAGGCAACAATGACTGGTATATGCAAACAGGCAATCCAATGCATCACTGCTGCTGCTTAATTATCCATTCTTAGGCCAATCCCTTTTTTTACATGTATTTTTCATGGCTAGTTTGAAGTGATTGTTGATTCTTGGTTCCCTTTCCAACTCTCAGAATTGGTAACTTTGGTGAGTTAGAGCATAGGATGTTATAAAACAGTCATTTAGTCATCCAATAAAGTGGTCAAGAGGGTTTTGTATCGTCTAGAATTCTGATAGTACAGTCTTGGCACAATAAACTGGAATGTGTAATTGTTTTATGTTATGTCAAGCTGGAATTTCATGGCTCTCGGCTTTACTTTCAGCAAGTAAATTGATTTTCTTTCCACTTCATGGGAATTTAAAAATTCGGTTTAAAAGGGTCTTTCAATAATATTTATGCACTCCCTCCTTTTCATAATATTTGTGGTGTAAGAACAAAAAATAAGTCTAAAAATAATTATTTTAATTTTTCAATACAATATTAATTAATTATTTTAATTTTTCAATACAATATTAATTACTGGTTACATATATCTTTTACTGTTATATTAATGATGGGTCACAAAAATTATAAAAGAATTAATGATGATAAGGTTAATTTTGTAAAATTATTATTATTTTTTTATCAATATATTAGTTTTTCTTAGCATGAGTAAAAAAAATACTTATGACGACAAATATTATGAAGCACAAAGGAGTATGAAATTGTACAAATTCAATTGCTTTGGGAAAAATGTGCATGTGATTGCCTCTCGAGTCTATAAAATATATCAAGAGGCAGATTCATTTCCAAGAGACATTTCACCACACGTTCATGATAGAGTTTAAAATTCATCATAATTATAAATACGGCATGGCAGAATTTAGCATTATCATATAAGACATAACAATTGTTGGAAAAGGATTTTGAAGTCAGAAAGAAATCAGGTGATATTGCTAAATTGTTATGTCTGACTTTAGCATAACAATTGTGTGGTGCTGCATTGTTGATTGCTCTCTTGTTGCTAAATTGTTCTCTAATAAACATTAGAGAACAATTTAGCAACAAGAGAGCAATCAACAATACAGCACTAATGTTTATTAGAGAACAATTTAGCAACAAGAGAGCAATCAACAATGCAGCACCATCATAAACAACATAACATAGTTTACCTTTTAAAACAGAATCAAGCTTTAGCATTAATGAACCAAACTGTAGAAGGTTCACCAATAATCTATAAAACTTGGACCATTTCTCGATTTGTTCATTTAAGTTGTCATTTGATTTATATTTTTTTTGGTTCACTTTGTTGTCATTTATAAAAACTAAAGCTTTTTATGACTTCTCTGAAGAGAAAATAAAGCATGCTTGAGTTAATTTGAGGAAAATATTGGTTGGTACCCACAAAACCCTTATGGCAAAGCTTTAAAAATAATCAAATTATAAAATGTGTACAAGAAGTTTCAAATATGATAAACACTAATGTTTCTCCAGATTCTGGATTGTTGTCTATTGTCTACCTTTCAGTAATGAGGCGTGGTACTAATTCTCGTTGGGGTCATCATGACTTATACGTTCCTGGCCATAAGGTAATGTTAAGTGAGATTTGAATCGTAGAATAGCATGTAAAGTTTGCCCATTTGCCCACGTTCCTGGCCATAAGGACAAGGTTACCAACACAATGATGATAGAAGCTTTACAAGTTGATGGAATGTAATAGAAACCAATGTTCTGTTCTTGAAGTAAAATTGAATGAGTTGATTTAGATGAACTTTCTCATAAGTATTTGTAGGAGATGAAAATAAAATAAATTAAGGAAACAAAAATAAATCAAACTTCTTATGTAATTTAAAATTAACATACACACTGAAAAGTGCTTATGAACCTAGCAGAGCTTGACATTCTTGTCTTAAAAGTCTCGGTGATCTTGTCTTAAGATTTTAAAATTAAGAAAAATATCATAAGCTAGAAGTTAATCCAAATTCATCATATATGTGATTTGCATGCTTAATTCGTTATAGTTTTTGTTCTCACCTTATTGTGTTGTTTTCAAATATGTTCCAAACAAAAAGGTCTTCGATTGATCCATTTTGGAATTTTTTTTTGATGCATTATATTTTTTTTAGTCCTGGATTAAAAACCATAAGTGTCCACTAACCCACTAGGTCAGAGATTAATCCCGTTCACGGTTTATGACTTTCATTGATCTAAGAGAATTTTACACAGTAAAAATTGATCACGATTCTTTCGTTAAATAAATCGTTCTCACTTATGAGAACACAACAGAGTTACACCATTATGTCAACCTTTTGAATTTTTCATATGTTACATAAAACTTTTGTTGATAAAATCTTTATTTTCTAGCATTTTCTTCTGCATTATATGTTACATAGTAATCGATACGTGGCTATATCTATTATCTTACAACCCCAGAATTAGAAAATATAAATACACACATAGCCCCGTTTGTGAAATGATAACCAGTTTTCCATTTATATACCTTCATAGATAAATACAACAATGAACCTGATTATCTCTTCAGCAACTACAAGAGTGAGGTTTTACACTCCAAGCAAATACTGCTTTTGTCACTCAATTGAAAATTTCTGGCTCTATAACCTCGATGGTGAAGATTGCTCTTCTAAAAGTAAACTAAAAGGTTTATAACAGCATAGAGAAGTTTGAGGGTTAGGATGAGTAATTCCTTTTGCAGGTTCATAAAAAATATTAGATGGTAAAAACATAATTTCACTTTGAGCATAACATCAAATGCTACCTGTAATTATTGCACCACAATAGCTTCAAATAAAGAAGTTAAAATCAAGCATATATTATAAATGAATAGGAGAAGCACAATTTTTCCAGCTTGGTTGTTTCCAATAAAACTATGTCATGTCAGGTTCTTCAAACATTAGGTCTTGAAGACCTTGTATAAAAGACTTGTGAACATGTCAGACAGAACCTTGCATATAGGTTGTTGTAAAGGAGATCATTTTGCTAATTAACAGAAAATTACCAAGGTGACCTAAATTGTTGTTAAAAAAGAGTCACATTGGATGGCTCCATATTACTGATGTACATCCTTCTGCAAGTAATTGGGGAAGATGTTTGCTTTAGAGCTTCTTCAGTGACGCTTTCAAGTGTGGTTGAAGAGTTATTTTATTGGTAGCCATCTGAACGTCATAACAAAGATTCCCATCAACCAGCTGGAAACATCTTCTTATCTCTTTAACCTGTGTGAATGCAATCAGTGCATAAAACATTTAGGTACCACAGAAAGAGCGAGAAATGATATCTCAATATTGTAGTAAAGCTGGTAGTAAGGTTGTAAGGTTGGTAGTAAGGTTGTTTCCTTAATCTGAAGTGGATATCTAAATTGTTTTACCATAGGGTATAGAGATAAGTATGGCAGAGAAATTATTTCCTATGGTAAATAAAACATATGATTTAGTGGGAGAAATAAAAAAAGCAATGATACGAATGAGCATGGTAATATGATAATATCACGTAAAACTTTTGGCCAAGTAAAAAACAAAATGAGGTATTATAAGAAACCAATGATTTATCAACTTAATTAAAATCCAAGTAAACTGAAAAACATATTGAATAACTTCTTCATCTACCAAATGTTCAAAAGTCTACAGTCCCCTACACCTGCTCTCTAAAGTTCTGTTGGCTTTCTGTTTGTAGCAACCATAACCTCACATATGATGATAAAAGAACATTTCAAAAAAATATAAAATATCCATTATACAATTTTTTTGACACATTCATTATATCATAAGACACCTTATTAAGATATCTTACTAAGATGGTTGTTTTTGAAGTGTAACCTAAAGGCAGCCATTCAATCACTATCAGAATGTAATGAATGTGAACAACACAATTATAAGCATGAGACATTAGTATTGTTGCTTTTGGGAAAGACCAATTTGGATTACCTTAGAAGCGTTCCCCACTATTTCACTCTGAAGCTGTATCACTTTCTCTTCAGCGCTGTATGTTCCTTTCTGTTGGCACAATATCAAGTAGCACTTTAGTAGCAGAAAATGGCAAAGGGAATCAAAAATGAAAAACAGGAAAATAACTTGCTTCATGGACCTAAAAACAATGAAATAAGCAAGATCTTTATGTCTAAACAATTCAATAAGGAAGAAAACTATAAATCCAGCCAATATTTGGAAGAATATCTTAACATAACAAAATAAACGTAACGCTTTATATAACTTATAAATCATTGAATATAGAAAGAAATTTATGCAAGTGCTATATCACTCTTGCAAACAGCTGACAACAATGGATTGCATACAATGTTAGGAAAATTGGGAATAAAAATGTAGCAAGGGATGAACTTTTTTGCCATAGGAGCTTATTTGTAGTAAATAGAAAATAATAGAGATGTGCTTGTTGTAGTTTGACAAGTAAGGAAAAATTCAAGGAGTTAGGCCAGATCAAAGGGTAATACTTATCAAAATCAAATCAGGGCATGAACTTTTTTATTCAAATTGAGCTGTCTGCAAATTTAAACAGAGTTATAGTAATTAAGAGTCCATGGAGCTTCCAAACCCACCATTCCTCTAGCATAAAGATTATAGAGACACATGAAGCCAATTGGTCAAACAGTGTATCCATGACACAAAACCAAATCAAATTGGCAAATAGTACCTGAACTTCCACAAGACCATTGCTTTGAGCAATCACAACTTCAATAGTGCCATCAGGTTTAGGACGCCAGTATCCACTCTCAGCATGCATAGGCTCTCCAGAGCTGAGTTTCCATGTCTTCTGAGTGTACCCTATCACGGGCTACACCCATTTCACACACACAACCAAACCAAATAAACAAAATCAGTGCACAATCTCACACACATAAAGAAAAAGAGAGACTTGAGGAGTTAAACTGAAGTCCTCAGCATATATCATCATAAATGATTAAAAAAAAGAAAGTAATTGAAAAACACTAAGAGTGTAATCCAATTGTTCGTTGTCATATAATTAGAAAAGGTTTAATAGTGATGCACAGATGGTGCAAAACAGTTTTCCACTGTCATCCAATCACCCGCTGGTTTGTAAAAGTCAACAAACTTACCATACATGATAATTTGTAATCAGATGACAATATAGAACTATTTTGCACTGTCACTGCATAACCTTTTTTTCTCAATTAGAAATCATTTACATTTTTGTAATAATTAATTTAAAACATCGTGTGTTTGGATAGTTTTTTAAGTTTTCTTTGCTAAAGACCAAAGGTAACATCCTTGGAAAGCAATCTTGCTCGAGTTGGTTAGTATCACTGAGTGACAAAACTCTCCCTTAACACAGCTGCATATCCAAACTCGAACTCTAGATTACTAGTTAAACTGAAACAACTCATTGCTAGTTGATCCGCATTAGGTGGTGGAATAATTTTTAATTCATTGACAGCCATATACTTTTGGTGCATCAAAATTAAACTCTAAAAATCACCGAACATGTGAATCAACTGGCATGGTTTTTCCAGCTTATCCAGAGGTCTCGGATTACAGCTAAGCTGAATATTTGGAGGGAGAACTTTTTCGCTTATGGCAATCTTATTCGCCTCCAAAAGAATTGTCTTGGTGAAGGTGGTCTAGAAAAAAGAAAACTCTAAACAAAACAAAACCCAGTAATAAAAGAGAGAACTTTGAGAGACCCAGATAGTGTTTATGCAGAAAGAGAGAGGTAAACCTTGTTGGGGGAATGTGAGAAGTGAAGCTCTTCGCCATAGGAGAAGGAATTGATAGTGGGGAAGCCTCCTTCTCCTTGGCCTCTCCATGTGCCCAGAAGGTAGGAGATTGGTGCCACTGCCGGGTGGATCACCGCCGGCGATGTTTCCGGCGCCGGAGACTCCGTTTCTGCATCCATTTTCTTTGTTTTTTCTCTGTTTCTGTGACTGTATTGTTGTGCAATCCGAAATGCCGAGATGGGGTTCTTTGGATTTATTGTTTTGACTTGACCTTTCTTGTTATTCACGGTCGGATTATATTTATTTCATACACTATTGGCAATATTATTGTAAAAGAATACAATCCAAAAAACAAAACGAATAAAATATAAAATATAATATTAATGAAATATTAATATTTCATTAAAACTATATTTTTTATTTTAAATATAAGAAATTTGATTATTATTAGGTTTTAATTATTTATAATTTATTATAAAAATTCTTTAAATATATAATTTAATTATATTCTAATTTTAAACTAAAAACTTATAAAAAATTACCCAAATCTAAAAATAAAAAATATAAATTTAATATAGAAATAGAAAAAAAGTTAAAAAAATAACAACCTTCCTATGTGAAATTCACATAAAAAAGGAAATAGCCGTTTTTGCTTAAAAATTGAAATAACTTTTTTAGTAAAATCTGATCTGCTTATTACGTTTCTATTCCAATACGAAACAAAACTAATATATATATAATAAGTATCTTTATATTGTAGTATTGTATTGGATTCAATTCTTTTATGAAAAAATTGGGTAGAGTTTCATTGCAATAAATTCTCTGCATCCCTTGCTTTTCAAATTTGATCTCCTTCCATATTTCAGAAGCAGCAACTAATTCAAGACTCCATTTGCTAAACTCAGGGATAATTTCATTACTTTCAGGGGCAAAATGGCATCCTTCATTTCCAGCTTGCACACATGCTTCAAGAGCTACCTGATACATTTTCCCTAAAGTTCCTCCACCAAATTGCAGTACAAAATACTCCCCAAAGATATGGTCAGAGCATAGGAGTGTTTGGTTGTATAGAAATGAATTAGAGAAAAAGAGAAAAAAAAATAAAAAGAAGAGAAAATGTAGATTTTCATTTTTTTTTTTGAAAATTTCTCTTCACATTTTTTTTTCTTTTTTACTCTCACCAAACAAAGGATAAATGTTAAATAAATCTTATTTACGTAAGTTTAATTTTATTTTTTTTACTATAATAAAAAATGATATTAATTTTATTACATTAAATTAAATGATAAAAATATTATATAACTTTTCGATTTTAAAAAAAATTATCTAAATATTACCTATGGTGAACCTAATAGATTTTTATTGATTTTCAAAAAACATGAATCATAAAAAAATTTCTCTGTCAAACACGTAGGTTTCTATGAAACATTTTCCTTTTTAAAAGTAAGTTCCTTTCCATGCTACGCTACGCACCTTTTCACCGGTTTTCCATCTTCTGAATCCCACGAATTCCAAATACTAGAGACACCTTACTTCATTTTTTTTTTCCAGCATCTGAGAATTAGCAGTGAGTAACAATTGAGAATGAACAAAGGTGCAGCCGGAGGATTAGGGGGCGGCGCTGGCGCCGGAAGCGGGCCCACTGCGGCTGCGGCGGCGGCGGCGGCGCAGAAGCGGAAGACTCTGGTGCAAAGAGTCGAAGGCGATATCGCCAACATCGTCGACAATTTCAGCCACCTTGTCAACGTTGCAAGGGTATATTTATTTAATTAACTTTTTTTTTCTGCATTTCCATTGTCTCGCTCACTCACTTTTGGATTCTATTGATCTGGTGTTTTGTGAAATTGCGGTTTTGATTGCGTATTCAAATAGAATCAACCACACACCTACTGTGACACCATATAATTGATGTAGAGAGTAGAGACAACTGATGTAGCAAGAATTGTGGTTGCTTACTGTTGTAGAGAGTAGAGACCCCGAAAACCTTGACATTGTGGCTGAAAACCTTAGAACCTTGGTTTGAAGGAAGAAGACAGTGAGGGACGACACTGAGATGAGCGAAACAATTTGTCTAATTAATAGAATCAACTGTAGTGAGAAATAATTTGAAATGATTTGTCTTATAGAACCAATTAAGGTGAGAAATCATTAGATGTTTTTGGTTGCTGTTGTGTTGGTGTGAATTTGGGTTAACATTTACGGAATTAATTTTAGATGATCTTAATTTTGCAAAATTGATTTTGGTTGAAAATGAATTTTTAGTGATGTGATTTATGTTGAAATTTGTAGTAAAATTTTCTCAACTCAACACAAAAGCTGTGTTGTTTTGCTTCTTGTCTAACATGCTCTTAGGATCAAAGAAAAGTTTGGTTTGATAAAATCATCAATGTTTTTTCTTTTTTTGGGCAAATTGTGTTTGGTACTCTCAACTGTGTGTTTGGTTGTCTCAAATGCCTATCTGAAGTCTGAACATATTCTTATTCGTTGAGAGGCTGGAATAATGGGAAGTTGCCGTTAAGGCATGGCAAAAGGACCAAGTCTTCATAATGGGAGAGGCTTCTATGAAAAAAACTATCTTAAAGTAACTTTGGTGATGCCATTTCCATTTGCATTGAGGACCTGTTATGATTGTATCCCTGTCTGGTGCCTGCCACTGGCCTAAGTAGGGATACTAGGAGGTTGGAATGGAATTTAGAGATAAGATAAACATAATCTATTGAAACTGACAATGTCAGATTTCTTCTGAGTTGGTTAATCTTGGAAATAGAAAATTGTGTATGTTTCAAATTTCAATTATAATTTTAAGATAAAGATGGCCTGAGTGTAGTCTCTTCCAATTTACTCTTTCTTATACCTTTTCTTAGTTTTTGTGACTCCAAGAAAAAGGAGAATGTAGTCTCTTCCAATTTACTAGTTCCAATTGATTAGTTTCTTGTTCTCAAACATGGTTAATAGTTGGTGTTCACATCTTCTCCTTTGGATATTGTTGGTGAAGATGAACCTTCTCTTCTTTGATAGTCAATATACATCCATTCTTTCCTGCTCATTGTCGCACTGGTGTGTTCCAAGTGGACAGTTAAGAGCCACTATGCATACATGGGGATACTTGGATTATGGATGATTTAGCTTTTTAAGTTGGTCTAATCCCAGTTCTGATCCCAGGGTGGACAATTGGAAATGTCTGCAATATCCTAACATACTAAAATTATGTGCATAATGTTAAGTTTCTACTTGTAATTTGTTTACTTACAATCTTACATTCTTGCAGGTAAATGATCCACTAGTTAGAAATTCACAGGAAGCTTTTATGATGGAGATGCGTGCTGCTAGGATGGTAAGTGCAGTTTTGTTGATTCTTGTGCTTCTGAACAAGCATTTGCACAAAGATATATTGTTTTTTGCTTGAATTTTATGCAAATTTTTTAAGGGTTTCTGTGAAGAGAAGTTTGCTTGTCAGTTCCTTACCGCCTATTGGAGTGATAGATTGTGTCTGACAACACTGGAAATATTACACCTGGCAATTTTAGCTCTTTTATGTGGATTATATAGTTCATGCTTATAGTTAATTGAATTATAATTTATATATTTCTGTATTCAATTTATATTAAATTATTTCGTTCAAATGCCACAATAGCTTTCTCTCCATTGTTCTGCAAGTCTTGTTAAGTATGGTTGGGCTGACAAGGTTTAGCATTGGATTTTAAGGTTGTTGAGTTCTTTTCTTTTCTTTTTTTCATTTTTTATATTGATTGATTACACAGGTCCAGGCAGCTGATTCTCTATTGAAGTTGGTGTCAGAGCTTAAGCAAACTGCAATATTTTCAGGATTTGCCTCTCTTAATGATCATGTAGAACAAAGAAGGATTGAATTTAATCAGCTGGCAGAAAAAACAGATCACACATTATCCAGAGTAGGGGAGGAAGCTGCTGCTAGCCTAAAAGAACTTGAATCTCATTATTCTTCTTCTGCACTGAAGACTATGCAAAACCTGCAGCCATAGTTAAGAATCTATCGATGCAATGAGCACTTATCACTTGATGGATTATGCTTTTTTTAGTGTAATAGGTTTTTTTTTGGTTTAAAATCGTTGTAATATCCTTGTTTGGATTAGGATTAAGAAGTAGAAACTGTTATTTCTTTACCGAGGAAATGGAAAGCATGATTATAATTATTGATAAGCAAGGAATTTCAAATGATGTGGCTGTTGTAACAAATTTCTGTTATCTGAAATCGTTTAAGACATGTTTGGTGGTTAGGATATAATAAGATGGGATAGAATAAAAGGGGACATTTTTATATTTTTTGGTACATATTTTGTTAAGTTATCTAATTGCATTTATGAGAATACGAAGGTTGGGATATTTATTTTCAGGTTTTTTTTTTAAAAATTCAGATTTGTTAGAAGGATAATAATATTTCTCATGTTATAGTTGGATTTTATTCCTAAGAATAGGCGTGGGAAAGTTGGATTCCCATGTGGTGGTGGGAACAAATTTTACTCCGTAAAATTTTTTATATACGTACACTCCCTATCCACGTATCAATATTGACAATATATAATAAGGGGATTTTGATAATTACATTTTTTTAATCATAAAAATCTTATGTAATATATGTTAAAATATTATTTTGATTTTTTTATGTTATTTTCAGTTTCAGTTTAATCTCCTAACTTTAAAAACTTTAATTTTGATTCGTGATAACGTCTCTAGATCAAATTGATTCTTGCATATACTAAATTGTTAAAGTTTACAACACATATACTCTAAAAATTTTAGTGTGTTTGAATTGGTGATGAGTTGAACTCATCAGGATTTTTGGAAGTGACAAATAATTATTTTGTGGTTCATACCATGATATTCTACCACTTAGCCACCAAACATACTACTAACCCATATGAGAAAGAGAGCATTGAAAAAAGAAAAGAAAGCTCTCTTGGTGTCTATTTTTTTTTCACAATTTGACATTTTCTCGCCAAATTTTCACAATTTGGCAAACGTCACACTCTATCTAAGCTTTGACATGTTTGCGTCTTGTTTACCTGCTTTGTGTGAGAGTATCGAACGTGACAGAAGTTCATAGCTGTTTTTGATATGCATGTATTGCTGTTTGTGGCATCAGTTACATTCACATGATACGGCAATATTGACTGTAGACTGTATTTTAAGTTTTAGGAGTTTGAAGATGTTATCCGATTAAAAGAAAAACAAAAACGCAAGAATTTATTATAAATGCACTTGCAGTTTTGGGAATTGTTATATTTTCATATATTTTTATGTATGGTAAGTTTATTAAGTTTTATAATAAAAAATCCTAAACATAATTTCTTTTTAATAGTCAATAAAAATTAAACTTAGCACAATGAAATTACACCTTCAAGCCTTTCAGCAAACCAAACCAATAATTGCCACAAAATAAACATGATAAAAGAATGCAAAGTGCTAGAAGAAAATAGGAGTTTTATTAATGGATCACAAAAATAAATTGCATGTATTACAAAATTGTATCCTAATCAAAACTGTAGCTAAGGTAGGGGGCAAGGAGAGGAAGTGAGCTAAGCTAACAACAAGCCACTCAGTTTATAGGTTTGTGACTTGAAAGAAACAATTTTGTCATCAGTCATCACCAATAATCACCACAAGAACAACTACCGTTTCTAAAATGGTGAAATCTACTAGCATCTCTTACCACAATTTCTCGTCCTGTAACCATGGCTATAAGTTTAATTGCACTGTGGCAATCACCACACACACGATGGCCCTGAGTAATTTGCAGAGGGGTCCAATGTGGAGTGTTGATGAGTCCAAAAGCTATGGCCAGCTTTTCACTATGGTATTTTAGAATGCGCTGTTCCTCTTCATCCACATCAGGAAGCAAAGTTTCATTCTCCTCAGCATAACCATGCTTACATATCTCAACCATCAGGTTGTCCACTTTTTGATATATTTCTTTTGTTTGGGAGTGAGATTTGTCGCCACAAAGGAAGGCATATGGCTGTTTCTTGACTTCAACCCAGCTACATGCTGGAAGCATTCTCAAACCTTTCTTCTTCAAGGTCTGTAAAATGCCAGCAGCTTCCTTCAATTTACCAGAACTGTTGTATAGATTCAGAAGCACTATATAATTACACAGCTTTTCAGGCTCCATCCCGTAAAGTTTTTCGGCTGCTAACTTCCCCAGCTCTAAATTCTTGTGCATTCTGCACGCTGTTAGCAATGCTGCCCACATGTTTGCTGTTGGTTTGAAAGGAGCAGTTCTTATTAGTGCATAAGCCTCATCTAATAAGCTCTCACGACCTAATAGTTCAATCATACACGCATAATGCATTGCTCTGGGCTTAACCTTGTGATCTCTCTTCATAGAGTAAAAAATCTCCCAACCTCTTTGTGATAATCCTGAATAGCTACAAGCAGATAAGACAGCAAGAAAAGTGACATGGGTAGGAGTCACCCCTTCTTGAAGCATCTGCTCAAACATTTCTACAGCCTCTTGTCCCTGACCATGGTTGCCATATCCAGCAATCAATGCATTCCAAGATATAACATTCTTGTGGCGCATCCTGTTGAAAACATGCCGGGCATCTTCCATTCTACCCCATTTGCTATAGAAGTCTACAAGTGCTGTGTTCGCCACTATATCAGTGGCAAAACCGTGACGAACCAGAGCAGCATGAGCTTGTTTTGCATGTTCTAATGATGCCAATCTAGCACAAATTCGTATCACTATTGAAATTGTAAAATGATCTACTGTAGTGCCACTATCGCGCATTTCAAAGTATAAACTAAGAGCTTCCTCACTATAACCATGGAGTGCATAGCTAGCAATAATGGAATTCCATCCTACAGTTGTCTTCTCCGGCATTTGATCAAATACACAATGAGCATCTTCAATGCTACCGCACTTGCTGTACATATCAATCAGTGCACAAGACACAAAATGATCATCGCCGACCCCTCTTTTCAAAGCACACGAATGAATTTGCTTTCCCACCTGAACAAGACCCAATCCAGCCGATGCCCGAATCATGGTGGCGAATGTACGAGACCTTCCATCATTAAACTCCTTCCACATACACAAAAACAACCTAAAAGCTTCTGAGAAATTCCCAGTGTCCACAAGCCCACCAACCATAGTCATCCACGAAGCCACGTCTTTCTCCGGCATTTCATCAAACAGCTTGCGCGCATCAAGCATGAGACCACATTTCACATGCATGAACAAAACCCTGTTCATCACATACAAATCAGGCTCAAATCCACTATTAATCATGTAATTGAACACCCTCTTAACACCTCTAATCGATCTCAAACCGACACAAGCACTCACCAAAGCATCATAAGTGCTAGCACCCACACCATAACCATCATGTTCAAGTTCCAAAATTTCAAACAACTCCATTGCCTCCCGGTGCCTATTACACACAACCAACTTTTCTATCTGACTACAGAGTCCAGAAGGGGACGTTTTCCTGATCTGGGTGTCTTCCAAAACTGGAACATTCCTTTCCATGTACTCAACTTTCTTTGGTTTGGGTTTCAGCTTTTGATCCATGGAGGAGGAACAACAAATCCGGGAAAATGGGTTGCACAAAAATCTCATCTTTGACGCAAAACAACACCCCAAAGAGGAAAGATTCCCGGGAAAGGAAGAACCCAGAAGAGAGGTTTGGGATTTGTGAGGGGAAAGTGCAATTTCCATTGGCAATAACAATTGTGGTCAATATAGGAGTACGAGAATGAGAATAGGGGCTCCTATTCATCATAGTGAATAACAGAAGAAGGGAATTTGAATGTGAAAGTGAAGAATGGGAGAAAGTGAGAATGGGAATTGGAACGAGTCTGCATCAGGAACATTGGAGTTTCCGCTCAGTTTGGTTTGGTAGTTAGTTACTTGGAAGTAGGAGTAGGAAATTCTGGAACATCCACTATTGGTGCAAGACTGCAAGATTTTTATGTGTTTTCGATTCTGAGATGCTAAAGTAGAAATTTGTTTTTTTATTTATATTTTAGGTTTACTGTTAAAAACGAATTATTTTTATGTGTTTTCGATTCTTAGATACTAAAATAGAATTTCCATGTTACGTCAGAATAATTTCCTTCTTATTGTTTATCTCATCAATTTGGTGACACACGATAGATTGTGACAGATGTCGCATCAAACAAAATTAACACTAACACTGTTAGTTTAAAATAACTGACATAAGGATAATTTGATTGAATAGATAAACCGTAAGGATTAGAATAGATTTTTAAAAATTAAGAGATGAGATTCAAACTTAAAATGTAGATAAGATATTAAAAATTTATTTAATCCATTATGACTCATTAGAATTTTTTTTAAAGTATCTTAAGAAATTGAGAGAAAAAAAAAGTAAAACTGCACCTAAATAATTTTACAATATGATTTGATGTAAAAAAAGTATGTTTCAAAGAAAAAGGATAATCTGGGTGTGAAGCAAATTTATGAATCTGGGTGAATAGTGAATTAGTAGTTTAATCAATGGATTAGTGATCTAATCAATGAACTAGTAATTGATCTAATGAATCAATAATTAGTCTGAGTTATCGGATTTATCGCAAATTAATCAGTCAGGTTAGGTCATCCCAAGTCAAATGGATGACCAATCCAAAAACTATATAGAGTGATTATTGACCCAATTATTCAAGGAGTTCTGCAAATCTGTCAACCCAATCTTCCCAATGGTGGAAAGACTTACAAAAAGCAATCAACCCTCCAAATGCTTTGTCTGGTTTCGAAGATTGCATCACAAGGAAGTTGGGAAATGGCCAGAATACCTTATTTGGGGAACATTCATGGTGTGATCGGCAACCGCTGTATAGACAATATCAAAGGCTCTATCAAGTAGCCAACAACAAGGAAGCCAAAGTAGCAGAGGTTATCCAACCAAACATCAATAGAATTTCTTGCAGATGGGTTTGGCGCCTCCAATTATTTTTGTGGGAAGAAGAGCTATTGCTGCAGCCGGAAAGTGAACTTCGCTCAACATTGCAATTCAGCATTGATGAGGATGGTTGGGTATGGAAGCCGAGTGGGAATCAATCTACTGTGGCTTCTGCATTCAACCATTTACAAGCCACCGTGTTGGAAGAGGAGCACCAGGAGATATGTCACATTTTAAAGAAATTTTGGGTGTGTGAAACACCAACCAAAGTGTTGACATTCTCTTGGAGACTATTGTGGAACAAGCTGCCAACTTGCGATCAATTGCAAAGGAGAAACATCCACATTTAGAATATAGTAAATGCATGCTCTTTATGTGGCAGCAATTTAGAAACGAGGAATCACTTATTTCTAAGCTGTGAAATCGCCTCTCAGATTTTGAAGGCAATTTTCAATTGGTTAAATGTGAACTTTGTTATACCTGCTGAACCAGCTCAGCTGTATGAACAATTTGATCACCAGATTTCTGGAAGGACAAAAAACAAATGCAGCCATGTGATTTGGCATGCAAAAATGTGGAGCATTTGGAACGCAAAAAACAAACGCGCTTTTCGTCAACAAGCTGTCAAGGTTGCTGAAGTTTTTGAGTTCATACGCTTTATTACATGGCAATGGCTACTATACAAGCGTATGAAATGTCATTTCATTTCCATATCAAATTGGTACTTAAATCCGGTTGTGTAAGAAGCTGTGAAAACCTTCTGATATATATATATATATTGGATTGACTTTTTGAAATACATTTAACTTAGATTGTTACATCTTTTGTATATGCACACCTTGTGCATGTAGCTTTTGCTACAATCATATATATAATACAATTTTGCCTTTCAAAAAAATTATAATATATTTTAAGTTTATTAATTTTTATAATTACTATTAGAAAAGTTATAAAAATTATGATTTGCGTAATTGAATGACACTACATCAATTTTTAAATTTAATTAATCATTTTTTATAACTTCATTTAATTACTCATCATTTGATACTTACGTTTTCCACACTTTATGTTTTAGTCATTTTGAATGAAGTCATATATCTAGCTAATTTGAAAATTCTCCTAAAAAAAACTATTAATTTGAAAACAAAGTTTCACAAAGGCAGAAATACACCATCAACATAAGATATTTTAATACATTTAGTGTCATAAGAAATGATAATGGAAACATCTTTAGATGTTTCTGTTTTTTTTTTCCTTCCCGTTTTAAAACACTATTTTGGGGAACAATTTTTAAAACTTAATAAACTTTACATGATAAAATAATTGTTTACATAATATCCTTTTGAAATTAATTTTAGAAAATATTTTTTTTTCAAACCACAAATATCTTTCATTTGAATTAACTCTGTTTGAGTTGGATATAATTATTATGAGCGACATAATTTTTCCTCCAAATATTTAACATAAACTTTTTAACTTTATCTACATTATTTTTTCAAAATTGAAAATTTTAAATTAAAAAATGTATAATATTTCTTTGGCCCTATATGCATTATTTGATTTTCTATTAAAATTAACTAAACACATAATTTCATA
The DNA here is from genome assembly GCF_000004515.6 of Glycine max. Taxonomy (NCBI): domain Eukaryota; kingdom Viridiplantae; phylum Streptophyta; class Magnoliopsida; order Fabales; family Fabaceae; genus Glycine; species Glycine max. The sequence continues at coordinate 12,496,431 of NC_038244.2, forward strand.
ATTAACAATAAATATTTTATGCACATGATGAATGTTAGAAAACAATATTATAATTGCTCTTAAATAATTTATATTTTTTATTATAATATAATATTAATAAATTTCATTGCCTTTAATCTTATTCCTTCAAAATTTTAAAAATATTCAAATAATTAATTTTATTTATTTTTTATGATTTTAATTAATAATAAATTTTAATTTTATATTATAACAATAATTTTTTATTGAATTGATTGATACTGTAAAATCATTTACACTAAAATACATAAAAATTAAACTCTAAATTTTTACTTGCAGCAAATTAGGATTTGACTCCTCTAAAGTGAATTCAACACACTTTAGAGAAAAAAGTGCAATTAATAGTAATCATTAAATAGAAAATCTAGGATCAAGATTGTAATAAACTTCAAATTTTGTTATCTATGAACTCGATTTTGTCACAATTCTCAACTATTGATTTTCTAATCAATGAATGTAAATTTTCTTTTAAAAACAAAACAATGATTGTAAATGAATTTTATCCTTTAAAATGTGTCCCCACACGCTAAAGGAGTCAAATCCAACAAATTGAAATATGTTGAAAAAACTTATTTCAATAATTTTTAATAAGAATGTTGTTAAAAAAGGGCTAAAAATATCTATATGAATCGTTAGTAATTTTCATAAGTTAAGATAACTTTGGATTTAATGTTTTTTTAGTTATTAAATTTTTATGATTTTTATATTTAGTCTCTCAATTTTTTATTGTTATTTTCAGTCCTTTAACTTTTTTTTCGTGGGATTAAAAGTAAGGACAAAATTCTTTTAAGAAACTAAAAATAAGAACAAAATAGTAAACTCAATAACCTCTATAAAAAAAATCATGCAAATGCTCAACATACTCATAGGTGTACATAATGGTTAGTTTAGTTATAACATATGTAACACGTGATGCACATGTCCAATTAATTTTCACCACATGCAATGTATGTAACATATCAGGATTAATTTGATTAACATAGTGAGAATGCAAAATCAATCCAACCTTACCAAACAGTTCCAAAGATTACACTGCATGTGTTTGGCAGGAACTAAAAAAAATTTGGATGTTATCAGCATTTTATTAGATATCATGCCACGCATTGGATGGATCCTAACAAAAGTTGTTATGCCAATCAACACATGGTCTCCTAGAGATTTTTGTACATCAAATCAAGTTTTCTCATTTATCTCCTTTGTAATGTGATAATACAGACACCCATATCACTTGGAATCTCCTTTTGAAATCAAGAGAATGGATCATGTTGATTCTAAAATCTCACTCTTGAATCTCAAACTTAAGCAAGTATAAAAGTTTAGCCCTCGTATAAAAAAAGGGAACAGCTACATGCACAAGTTTAACCATTCTAAAAAATATTAAAACATGACATGCCACTAACGGGATTTACTTTAGTTAGTTGAGTAAGGTGTGTGAGTATTATAGATCTCTCGGTACCCAGTTTAATTCTTATGGATAAAAAAAAGGACCTGCCCAACAAACTTATAAAAAAAAAAGGCAACTTCAAAATCTGATTCATACTCTAACGAGATTGTAGGTGAGGTATTAGCTCATTCTCTTTGGTGGTCACTGGTCAAAGATCATTGCTTCAGCCTCAATGAAGTAAATCCCTCAGAGTTTCAGCAAGCAATAACGAGGTAAGGCTTGATAGTCTACAATAAAAAGTGCCACGACAAGCTTTGATTGTTAGCAACAAGTGAACCCCAAAACAGATTTACCATCAATGAACTTAAATACTACCACCAAAGTAAACCATAGTCTATTAGTCTTTGAAAAAGCTGCAATTAATTATACCTCAATGGCCTCTAGGAAAATATCAGCAACTTCAACACCTAAGACAACTCAGATCATGGAAACAAAATATGCTTGTATTTTCAACTCATTGATTTCTGTAAAAGCCAAGAAATATGCAGGGGGGGAGTAAAACAGGTCTACTCATTACGTTAAGGTATATGGAATCAACTACAAGAGGTAAATAATTCCAAATAATTATGTCTCAGTTTCAGCATGGTCTGTGATAGGGCTGTTCAAAATTAACTGAACTTAACCAAACTGGTGTTGAACTGCATCAAACTGGACTGAAAGAACCAAACCATTCTTTATAAAAACTGAACTGAATTGTTCTTCAGTTTGGTTTTTAAAACTGAACTGGGGATCAGTCAGTAATTCACCTATTACATTTGTTGGTTGACCTCTGCATCTCATCAATAAGATTCCAAACATAAGGGATTCTCCCAGATTTGCACAAACCATCAACAAGAGAATTATAAGTCACTGTGTCAAGTACCATATTTTTCTGATGCATTTCCTTAAAGAGAATAGCTTCATCCACCCTTTTATCCTTACAAAATCCGTTAAATCAGATACTGTAGTGAACATCAGGAGTTACTCCCCTTTGAGCCATAGCTTTGAATACTTGTTTTGCATTCTTCACTTCATTAAAAAATAGCCTTCCATTATTATAAGTTACAACATCAGGTTTCAAATGTGCTTTCAGCATCAAAGCTAACGTATTTTTGGCTTCTTTTACCTTTCCTTCTTTACATAATGCATCAACCAATATATTATAGGCACGAAAACGATGGCTTTCAATACCATTTCATTTAAGAAACTGGTTGCTTCTTTCAGCTTACCAACAATGCATAAGCCATAAATTAGAGAATTATAAGTGACAACATCAGCAGAAATTTCCTTGACAGCCATTACACAGTATAAATCGCAAGCCTCGGATACAAGCTTATCTTTACATACACCGTTAATAATTGTGATGTAGATTACCATATTAGTAAAAGTAAAAGGAGTAAAGTTATATTTTTTTAAAAATCTTAATACAAATCTTTCTAATACTTTATAAAATAATATTAGATGGAAACATGAATATGTTTAATATTTTAAAAACATAAAAAAAAATCAGTATTTATCATACAAAACACATATAAAGATTAATACATGAAGGGGATCCGACTAATCAGAAATTCAACTAAAATATAAGTAAAGTCTAATCAATAATTATTTACTTTAAGAATTAAACTTGGATATTATAAAATTTAAAATTATTCAATATTTTATAATTGTTCAACAACCCAACTTCTTTTATCTTCCCATAGTTACCACTTTCCCCATGTAATATTATATAACATGGCATAGTGGTAAGTGCAGTCCAAAATAGCATCATGGTTAAAAAAAAATGCATGAAAAATATGATATTGTTACGTGGGAGATATGCAGTGGTGGTGACAACATACATATCTAAATGTTGATGTCAATTTAAGGACACTGTAGGAGTGGGAAGGAGGAGAGGGTGGCAGTTAAACCGCCATTTCCATTTCACAGAGAATATGACGCATATCCATTCTTTTTCATAGCTGTGACCATTTCCTCTCTCTCTTTCCATCATTCTATTGTTTGAACCACTGTGCCAATTAATAAAATCACATTGATTTTCCTATAGTTTTTTATTTGCCCTTTTTGCTATATATAAACATTGGTTTTTTTCCTAATTGTGGTTACATTGCTATCTTCTACTCCTCTTGTTCCACAATTTCCTCTCAAGATATCCTAGTGCTTTTGATGATGGGTGGTGGTTCAATCAAGAACCAGCTCATTTTCAACACCCTCATCATGACATTTCCTGCCTAAAACCAACAACCTTATTCTTCCCCTTTTCTCCCAATCATTTTTCTCTCTTCTTGAAAAGGGAAAAAAAAAGCAGCTGTTATATGCATTTGTCAATGCATCTGAAACATTGTTGTTATACCTCTTAGATAACCTGAAATCAATCTCTTTTCTGATGGGTAATTTTGTCTCTTTTTTAATGTCAAATCAATCTTCAATATGTATACCATAAAGGGTTGTTCATGTGCCATTGTGATTTGTATTAATAATGATGCCGATTTGCCAATTTGGTTTCTAATCATTAAAAATATCATTTTTCTTGCATTCTGACTTTGACCTTGTCTTTTGGTCTGCATCACATTCCATTACGTGGATACCATGAATTTAGTTTTTGGTTCTTTATGCTCTTGACGTTCATATCATGGCATCGTGCATCCTCAACAATAATGTCCTTTTCCCCCTATTAACTTATACATATTCGCTCACAAATAGAACTTAATCATTTGTGGTTACATTGCTTCGCATTAAAGGCACTAAACAAGAACCGAGTACTTTTGGTTTGTTATATTATGGAAAGACCAACAACTAGCTTCTTATATTAAATGTAATTTTGTTTGAATCTTTATATGTCATGTGGATTTGTCTCTGTAGTCCATGTTGCACCTCCATATATATAACTCATTTTCATGTGTTTTCATTTTTCTTTGGCAGGAATTCCTCTTGAGGGGTGTTTTTGTGTTGCCTGTTGATGACATCAAATCCTGTCAAGATGCCTGATTTACGTGAGGTAAGAGTTTCATCATGGTCATGGCTATCATTTCTACACATCCTCATAATTGCCAAGCAAAAGCAACCATAATGCATACAAGGTTTTAAAAAGTGGTCCGTAACCGCAAATTTGACCACAACATTAAGATTTTTGGATTGTCTGCAACTGTAGCATTACCACAATTGTGGTCACATTTGTCAGAAAATTCCCGCAATATCAAAAAACCCAATGAAACCATGAATGCGGCCGCAATTTAAAACCTTGAATGCATCCATTGTTTCTGGAGGAAAAATAAAACATGACAAAATGATTCATGACTGTGAGAATTGACCAACACTTATGTTTCATCCATAGACAAAGATGGAGCACAAGTTGTCAGAAGGGGCACACCCTAGTGCTCATAGTAGCTGTTCAAATTCAGGAAACAACTCACCAACTCATCCCAAGAATGTGAACCAAGAACCAAAAGACACCAGCACAACAACAACAACAACAAATGTCCACAACTCAGGAAATGAAACTGGACATGTGGACCAGGCTTCCAAAACTGATCAAGCAAAATTGGAAGGTAAATCCAGACCCCAGAAGTTAATTCCACCAAGCAGGAACATATCTGATTTCAACCCTCAACAACATCAAAGTCCAAGCACAAATAAGCCTAATTCAAATTCTGATCATCCTCCTCATGCAAAGGCAATGTCTGTGTCTACCCCTCAAACAAAGACTAGTAGTACGAATAATCTTCAAGGTCAAGGAAGTGGTGCTAGTTCTCGCAGTGACAGCTTAGAGAGCACAAGTGCACCCATTAGGCCACACACTGGTGGTGATGTGAGGTGGGAAGCTATTAACATGATTTCAAGGGTTGGCCCTCTCAATCTCAGCCATTTCAGGCTTCTCAAGCGAATCGGTTATGGAGACATTGGAAGTGTGTACCTTGTGGAACTTAAGGGAACAAGGACCTACTTTGCTATGAAAGTTATGGACAAGGCAGCTCTTATAAGCAGAAATAAGCTTCTGAGGGCACAGACAGAAAGGGAGATTCTTGGACTCCTTGATCACCCCTTCCTCCCAACTTTGTATTCTTATTTTGAAACTCGTAAGTTCTATTGTTTGGTCATGGAATTCTGTAGTGGGGGTGATCTTCATTCTCTTAGACAGAAGCAACCTAATAAGTGTTTCACTGAAGAAGCTGCAAGGTTAGTACAAACTACAACCTCATCTATATTCTAAATTTAATTTTGAGACATTGTGACCGATGTAAATTTTACACTGTTAAATAAGAATAAAGTTATTAATTTGGGTTAAACTCACAAGTAATTTTAAAATAAACACTTTTTAAAAGGCATTTTTTTAAGAAACAGACAGGAGATTAAAATAATTGTTTATTTTAAGTGAAAATAATTTAGATAGACATATCAGAAAAATAAAAATATATATTTATTTTATTAAAAAAATAAGTTTAAACAAACTCACTCTTTATTGTATATAACAATTTATTATTAAAACTTTTATACAGTAAATATATTTTAATTAAATTTGTATTACAATACTAAGAGTTCTTTCTCTAAAAGAGTCTCATGGAACATTTTTCTGTTGACCTTTTATATTTCATTTTTATAAAATATTTTTAATACTATTATGTTTTTTGAATTTTTTTAAACAAAATATTAATAAGAAATACAGTAATTTTTAGTAAAGTAAAAAATATTATTTCATTAAATATCGGTCTTCAATAGATAAAAGTTAAAATATGCATGAACATAATACTCATTTAACACTATTTTTTCTACATAGTTTTAAATATAAATAAATCAAATAGATTATAAAATAGAAAATATTGATTTGTTTGAGTGTACTTGATTAAGTGAATTAATTAATTTTAAGAAATTTATTAATGATTATTTGAGTAATCACTCCATGGATGAATATATACGTTAGTTAAATAGATTCACTTGATTATTTTGAAGTATTAAATTTATAATATTTCAATTTAAAAATATTATTATTCATTGTTCACAAATGACACGATTTTATATGCATAAAATATTAGTATGGGTTATAAGTTAAAATTGGTATTAGATACTTTAATTTATAAGGATAATAGTTATTTTGATAATTGTGATTAGTGAATAGGAAAAATTGTTAAAAAACATTTTTTTTATCTCTGATTAAAATATGTTAAAAATGAAAGCAAAAAAAATATTTACTTCCAAACAATTAAATACACGCAATTAAATGTTTTTAATTACTTAAATAGTAAGTAATAAATATATTGTGATTTTGATACAGTAAACAATCTTTTTTTAAACACTTTCTACTTTTGTTTCTTAATCACAGATGGACACTCATTAGCATTTGCCTATTTAAATCTTTTTCATATTAACAATGAGTTATATTACCCCATGCCACTTTCATAATTTCTCTTAACCATTTGATTTCACCTTGCCAATTCTAGTTTGTAGACCAATTTAAGAACTCATGTGCTCAAATATCTTGTTATAGATTTTATGCTTCAGAGGTTTTGTTAGCTCTGGAATACTTGCACATGCTTGGCATTGTATACAGAGACTTAAAGCCAGAGAATCTTCTAGTCAGAGACGAAGGGCACATCATGCTCTCAGATTTTGATTTATCCCTTCGCTGCTCCGTCAACCCTACACTAGTCAAGTCTTCTTCTGCCCATGCAAGCAACAGTAGTAGTGGCAGCAACAACGATGTTGGCAGCATATTAACCGATGACCAAGCAGTGCAAAGCACTACTCAGGTATCAAGTTTTTTCCCACGCATTTTGCCTTCGAAGAAGAACCGCAAGGCAAAGTCAGATTTTGGCATACTGGTTGGCGGAGGACGCCTTCCTGAGCTGATGGCAGAACCCACCAATGTGCGTTCGATGTCATTTGTAGGGACACATGAGTACCTTGCTCCTGAGATTATCAAAGGAGAGGGTCATGGTAGTGCAGTAGACTGGTGGACTTTTGGGATCTTCTTGTATGAGTTGTTGCATGGAACAACCCCTTTCAAGGGTTCAGGATATAAAGCCACACTTTTCAATGTTGTTGGACAACCACTTAGATTCCCAGAAACTCCCCAAGTCAGTGCCGTGGCTCGTGACCTTATTAGAGGGTTGTTGGTGAAAGAGCCTCAGAAGAGAATTGCATACAAGAGAGGAGCTACAGAGATAAAACAACATCCATTTTTTGAGGGCATGAACTGGGCTCTGGTTAGAAGTGCCACCCCTCCCCACATACCAGAGGTTATAGATTTCTCAAAGTATGCTAGCAAAGACACAGCACCCCCACCAGACAAGAAGATGGCAGATATTGCTAATGATAAACACAGCAACAGTGCTACTGATTCTTACATAGAATTTGAGTATTTTTAGCAGTAAAAGTCCTATGGATAAAAAATATATTTCTTTGACAAGAATATATTGTACAAAGTGTCACCTCTTCCCCCCAAAAGAAAATTGAAGACATCTGAGAAATATACATTGTAAACAAGCATGTAAATTCGTTCAAAAACATTCTTTTTTCCCTATGTTTTTTTGACAATGTCTTTAATACTGGTTGTAAGGACTTCCAAAGTAGCACTGTTTGCAAAACTCAGTGTTCAGAATATGTTTTGACAATGAAAAGATGTTTGTGGTGCATGACATAAGTTCTTCAAATGTAGAGTTCCGTGATGGCTCAAGCAAAGTGCAATCAGTGATGATGCATTAGAGTTTTGGTGATCTTACATAGATTTTGAGTATTTTTTTAGTAGTAAAAGTCATATATTCTGTTAAAAAATATATTTCTTTGACAAGAATATACAGTACAAACTGTCGCCTCCACCTCCTCTTTCCCTAAAGAAAATTGAAGACATCCCTGAGAAATATAGATTGTAAACAGACATGTAAATTCATTCGAAGATGCTTTTTTTCCCTATTTTTTTTTACAATGTCTTTAATATTGTTGTAAGGACTTCCAAAGTAGCACTGTTGTTTTGACAATGAAAAGATAGTATTGATTTTGTGGTACATGGTATGAGTTCTTCAAATGTTGAGTTCTTATGGCTGAAGGAAGCAACATGCAATAAGTGATGCATCAGAATTTTGGTGACCTTATTGCTCTAAAATGTTTAACTCAAGCAATAGAATTTCCCTCCTTCAAGAAAGAAAAAGGAAAAATGAAGGAAATGGAGAACATTTATTGGGCACACTCATTTTGAACATTACAGCTTCGATTGTGAAGATAATCTTGTTCGCAGCTCCTCGGCTACGGCATCAATGAACTCTTCAGTATTCAAATACTGGGATCTAGAAACCCTATACATTAAAAAAAAGACCAAGTTTTAATTTGTGATGCATTAAAAGCAAAAGCAATAGCTAGAATTCTGAAAGAACAATCCCAGAGTCAGAAATTACTTAGGTCCATGAACAAGAAGTGCAAGATCCTTTGTCATCTTTCCCAATTCAACTGTTCCAATGCAAGCTGCTTCCAGTTTCTCTGTGAAGTCCAACAATCTAGCATTTCCATCCAATTTTGCCCTGCAAAAATTAGGGTGTGTTTGAAAAAGATTAACAAAGACACACTTGTATGATATAGTTTTTTAATGTGTTAGGAGTAGGTGGTTAGTTAAGACAGTTAGGATATTAATTAGTTAAGGGGGTCATGAGTTAAATAAATAGGAGGCTATAAGGGGAAAGGATTCATTCAATCCCTGATATCATTTGAGAATTGAGATTTGTTCTTTGTGAAAGGAGAAATCCTCTGTGAAGGGAAAACCCTTGGAGGAGAGTTACCTGTACTACTGTCTGTTCTTTTGCAATCAACAAATGCAATATTTCTTTTCTTTCTTCTATTTTCCAATATGGCTTCCTAACAAATTGGTCCAGCCTACCAGCTGGATGGAACCAGATTGAAGAAACCCCAGATCCAAATTTTGGGAGAAAAAATGGACAATTCATAAGGTTTTTGAAGGAAAGGACCAGCAACCTATCTAAGCTCAAGCGAATGTTGAAGCGATTGGTGAAGACACAAGAAACAATACTAGAACCCAGCAATGACCAAAATGGAGTTCAGCATTCAATGCAGTCCCAAAAAAGAGTAACCACGGATCATATGATATGTTTTAGAGCTTTATTTCCTTTCAACAAGCAACTACTTTTAGCTTATGAGAAAAACATCAAAATAACTTCTTTTAGGTTTTCACTTGTTTCTTCTAAAAATAACTTATAATTATTATAAAAAAATTCTAAACCTGTTTTTAATAATAAAAAAAAACATGATTTTTAAAAGCACAAATGGGTCCTGCTTTAGAGCTTTTTTTGCAGAAGCTCCATTTTTATCTAATGAGAAAAGCACTAGAACATCTTTATTTAGATTTTTGCTTTTGTTTTAAAAACCTTGTGTAATTATCGTAAATTTTTTAAACCTTTCTTTTATATTAAAAAACACTTTTCCTTTAAAAAAAACACAAACAACAGCCCCTTAATCCACTCAAGCTTCCTTCAGTATATGTATGGATTCTGACATAAAGAAAACTTAACCATATGGCTTTCAATTGCAATACTTACCTATGTGCAAGACCTCGCGACCAGGCAAAAATTGAAGCAATACTGTTTGTGCTGGTTTCACCTCCCTTCTGATGAACCCGATAATGACGGGTAACAGTGCCATGGGCTGCCTCTGCTTCAATGGTTTTCCCATCTGGGCAAACCTGCATCAAACTTAGCTTCTTGAACATCCATGCTAGAGATGTGACCAAAGGAAGAACAGAGAGAAACAAATAAAGGGCATTATAAAGAGAAACACAACAAAGGGTTAGAAAAGCAATACCAGTACTGACGTCATCAAGCCAAGTGAACCAAATCCTGTTCAACAGAAACTATTATTATGAGTTTCTAGAAACTGTGGCCCATCCATCAACAGAAGCAGCAAAACAGTCAATAACTAAAAGCTAAGTGAAAGTTGTGAGCATATGGGATATCCACCTTGAGCTAAGAAATCACTCTGCACATCACCATCATAATTCTTGCAGGCCCATACATAACCTCCATCACTTTTGAGAGCATAAGCAACCATATCATCTATAAGACGGTGTTCATACCTAAGAATCCAGAAAATGAATTAGCAATCTACTTGTGATACAGGTTTGCTTAAAGTGACAAGCCATTCTATTTCTACCGACCATATCCCTGCAGCTTTGAACTTGTGATTCCATTGGGTGTCAAAAACTTCCTGGAAAATGTCCTTGAATCTTCACAAAAGCAAAGAATTAAAAATGTGCTTGAGGATTTGATTAACTACAATTACAATGATATCTCACTTAGAATTGAAGAGAAATTAAATACAAAGAAAGATGAGCAATAAATATACATACCTTCCATCATATTTCTTTAAAATGGTATTTTTAGTGCTAAGATAGAGAGGCCATTTCTTCTGGTAAGCAAAGTTCATTGAAGCCTCAGCAAAAGCTCGAATGGACTGTTTGAATACCAAATACAACATAGTCTTATTATCACCAAGGCAGTCAAAAATTCTTTCTGAGAAGAATAATAAAAGAAAACATCATGCAGATGCAAACCTCATCAGTATTATACATGGACAAAGCTATGCCTCCAGCACCAGTAAAGTTATAGACCTCTAGCTCTTTAATGCCTTCATTTCCACTGGGTGCTGTAAATGCACGACTAAGAACCATAAGATGCTTTAATTTTACAGACATCTCCTACCTTTTTATCCATTTGGAACTGACAGAAATCAAAGTCTCAATTTTCATTGAGCAACTTTGCAACTTCATCAGGGTTGTATTCTTAAACTACTTGAGTCATGAGAAACAGTTGAATGGATAGTGAGTTTACCAAAAACCAATTTTAGCTTTCCTGGGCCTTTTATAACTGTATCAGTTGCCCGATATTGGTCTCCAAAAGCATGTCTTCCAATGCATATTGGCTTTGTCCATCCTAAACAATAGACAGATAGTAACTAACACTCAATATCTTAAAGTAAAATTAAAATTTTCAAATATCAAATAAGTTCTAGCTATTATGTACCTGAAACAAGACGAGGAATGTTCTTACAGATAATTGGCTCTCTAAAAACTGTACCTGTAAGACATAGAGATTGAAACCCTGAATATCAGCTAAAATTCAGAACACGAAGCAGGAATACAAAAACCATTAGAAAATTTAGTTACCATTTAAAATGTTTCGGATCGTCCCATTTGGACTTCTCCACATTTGTTTTAAGTTAAACTCCTTGACACGAGCTTCATCTATGAAAAAGAAAACCGTTGCATGCGAATTTTATTTCTAATGCATGTCAACTAAGTACACAACCTTAAGTTAACAATTAACATGACATGGAAAAGCATGCATCATTTGAGATTAGAACAATTGTGAATACCTGGAGTTATAGTAGCACATTTGATAGCTACATTATACCTGCAATGAAAAAAAAAATCCATGAAAACATTAGGAGGCCTGAATGTGTAAGACAAGTTTCTCTAATAATTAATGAATAACAAAAAGGAAAGCTACTCTATTCTACAGAATTAGTTTGGTTTATTTAAGTTGATAATATATCAACCAAAACCAAATACACTCAGAAACCATAATCCTCTTGCCAGACTATAAACATTCTCTTTTTTCTTCAAACCTAGCTTCTTCTAACCATTCAATATTCAGTATTGTATTTACAGTATCGAGCATATTAAATATTTAGTCTTCATCACCATTTAAATTATACTTTTCTTATTTAGTATAAAGTCAGTTAGGCTACACCACTACTACTGGGACAGAACATTGCACCCTTTTCTACCATCACATGGATCTAGAGGAACCCCACAGCAGACAGCACCAATTTTAAGAATTGTATAACAGGACACCTCCCCAATGGACTTATCTTGGGGACATGACTATATCAGGAATTCAAAGGACTACAGGTGAGACTCAATCTCAAACTTAGAGGAATGATTCATCTACTGTAGAACCAACAGATTTGTGGCACAGAAGCCTGAGTTCAGTTATCCTCTGTTAAGAGAGTGAAAAAAAAAATCAATCAATTGAGCAACACATTTATACACTGTTCAGAATTTAATCATAATTTTCACTAAGAAAAGATTTATCTAAATTATCTAGATAAACGAATTGTCTTATCAAAATCCAAATGAGTGAAGAGTCATGACTTTACATTGAATCCTATTTTGGGACAGGAAATAAAGAAGATAGGGGTGGATTTTCCTTTTAACAGAATTGTAATTTTTATCTTAACAATAATCATGGGGAAAAAACAGCTAATTCTTGAGCGAAGATGTGAAGATGTTAAACTGATACAAAAATCAAGCTAAACTGATAGCAACAATAAAATGATACATAATCTCAAGAGTGAAGATGTGCAAAGAAGCCTCCAAGACAAAAATTAGAGCACATACTTGAGTGTAGCTTCAGCGCTTTCAATAGTAACTCTATCATTAGTGGCATCGCGATGAGGAAGGCCAAGGTCAAAATACTTAATATCCAGCTCCAAATAAGGGAAAATAAGCTGCAATACAAAAAAAGGGGATAAAATACAAAAAGTTGCAGCATAGCCTTCCCTGATTCAAGAAGATAACTACAGAAGATAAAACTACCTTATCTTTTATCAGTTTCCAAATCACTCGGGTCATTTCATCCCCTACATGCGCAGACAATGAAAGACTGATTATTCAGATCAAGAAACTGAAAGTCGATTACTTTTTAAACACCTATCGAAAGATCATATGATTCAAAAGCCAAATGCTCTGAGACTGAGACCCCCAATTGAACTTAATTTTCAATAATGATTGAATCAAGGAAAAACACAAAATTTAAGAAAGGAAGAGACCCCCATATGAACTCAAGTCCCAAAAACGCTAGAAGCATATTCAAACTTGAAAAGGGGTGATTGTAATTGAGACCCCACTTGAACAAAATAATTAAAGCAGACAAAATTTTCATTACTGATAGAGAATTAAGCACTCTCACACTATTAGCATTAATTACAACCCAGAGGTAGAAAGATCAGAAACACATATGAAAGAGATGAGCAGAGTGAGATACATAACATACCATCCATTTCGACGATGGGGTTGCCCACCCTTATCTTCTGAAACCCCATTTTGTTGTGTATTTGGCTGAGGTGAAAGTTGGAACTCAGAGGAAGAAACAACAATTTCAACAAAAAAGCACACACTAAGAGAAATTGTGGGTTTTTTTGGCTTAAATAAAATGTGTGGAATGAACCAGTTCCCAATGAACACACTCAGTAAGGTTAGTGTGTACTTCAATCAAGTTGAATGACGGATTCACGTTGGATGTGATTTGGAAAGTGGGAAACAACGAAAACAGACACACCCACACAAACGATCAATAATGCTAGACAACACATTATGGACGTTTGTTCTTTCCACCACTTCATCCTCTTCCTTTTTTCATCAAAGTTTTATTGTGTCAATAATGTTAATTAAGGATTTACATTATTACCATATTAATTTAATAAATATTTTACACCTTTATTTTATAATTAATGTCTTTAAATTAAGGATGCTGACAACTGATTTGGTTCAATTTTTAGATAAAAATATCACCCAACATAAGATAAAAATAAAATACAATTTGATTTAATTTAGTTCCATTCAAATATAACACCAAATTTAAATCAAACCAAACTAATACAATATTATTTAATTCAGTTTGATTCTTTTTGTTTTTTTAAATTTATTATCATACTCTAATCTATGGACTAAACTTACATACATGATATATTATTTTAAAAATAAATTTTATTTTTCATTATATTTTGTTTAACATATTATTTTAAAATTATTATTTTTATTTAATATTAATATAAAATAATATTACGATTTTTTTTAATATAATAAAGAATTAGGGATCACTTTTTATCATTAATTTGTACCTCACATGATATTTAACATTATTTTTTAACAATATTAATAAAAAATTAAAATATAAAAGTAAAATATATATTTTAATTATAAAACAGAAGAAAATTAATAAAGTATTTAACACTTATTATTAATTATTATAATAAAAATTAATATAATTATAATATATGATTTGTTGGATTTGATTGGATATATACGAAAATCAAACTAAATCACAAAATATACGTGATTTCTTAGAATTTTTATTGTAGTGATTTTCGGTTTAAGTGATCTTCAGTTTTTATTTATTTATTGAACGGTTTATAAATAATTTGGTTTTTGTTTTTTAATATCCTACTTTAAACTACTGTTTAACATCCTGATTCACTACACGCCGCAAAAAAATTAGGAAATGGTCACCGTACAGTACACCAATCCATTTCACACGTGAAAGTAATGACTATCGATAATATTTAAAAAATGAATGAATAAATACAAATTTTACTTTAAAAAATAATTTTGATTAGTTAAATTTAAAAAACAGGTCATGGATATTATTATTAAAACTCATTTTTATGCATATAAGTATTTTTAGTTAGAATAAATTTGCTAACTATTTTTAGTTTTTTAAATAATTTAATAATATTTATAAATATTTAAATATTTTTATTCAAAAATATTGAATTTGTACCTGATTTAGTACTGGACAAACAAAACAACATATTTCTTCATCACATATTGCGCTTCAACCCATTTAATGAAGTAGTAAGTAGCTACTATAATAAAAAGAATTCCTCTTAGAAGGAGGAGGATAAATTACTATAAATGATTTTTTTTTCTGAATCATAGGAAGTTATCTAAAGATGATTAATGCATCAGGGTTTCTATAGATGCTTTGCTACTATAATGCAATGTGACACAACCTTCATTATACTTGGTTGCTTATTCTTTTACCATGAAAATTGTCTCATTGAGTTCCATTGATTTAAAATCATCAAAGATAATGATGGAACTCATAGATTCAGAATTAGTGTTGTCAAAGCATTGATGCATGTCTTGATTAGTGTGTGTTTTTGGATTGGTAACGAACATCCTTATCGTACAACTTCTGATAATTCTTAAGTCATGTGTAACTTCTTATATCTATCCCTTGACTTAAGTTATCCCAGCATCATGTATTTGATCATACACAACTTTCAATATTTGTACTTTGACCCAAAAAAATACAATTATCTTTCCTCTATTGAGCTTTCCTTCTGGTAGTTATGTTTCTAATTGCAAAATCTATCATAAAGAACTTTGATTGTAGGCCTATACTTCACACCTATATAATACTTCTGAATTTATTTTGTCTTATAACAAAAAACACTAAAAAAAAGTATTAGTGACTAAGTTCAATTACTTATAATTTTGTTTCATAGTGATTTATCATCATTAAAATATTAACTTCTATGTCGCTTAATTATATCAAGCTAAAAAACATTCACTGCTTTACTAGAAGTTTGGAGAAATTCGAAAGGTTGAATTCAAACATTACAAGTATTACACCGCCAGTTAATCTTAGTTAATAATCATTAAAACAATTTACTTTAAATAGATTCAAGAATATTGTAGATGTTGGAAATTTCCTTCATCGCCTAATTGAATCGCCCAAAATATTTCTTGAGCTAATAGGAGTTGTTACTTAACCATTAAGTATTTCTTATTTTATTGTTTTGTTTTGCCTATAAAAGACTGACTCTGTATAGAGTGAATGAATATGAGAGAGATTAGAGTGAGAAACTCTTCTCCTATGTACATGAGTGTGTATTTTTATTACAATGTCAACAATTGGTATCAGAGTCAAAGGATTTGAGTGGTAGTGTGAGTAAAAAAAAATTGAGTGCATGAGGAATGAGAGTGTTCTCACTATGTAAAAAAAAATAGAGTTGATACACTTGAGAGAGAGAGATGGGTACCAATTACAATATTGTATGGCCTTCTCCCAAACTAGATGGGAAACTAGATTTTTATTATTGGGAAACTTTGATGGCTACACACATCTAAGAGCTCATAATATTTGGAGTTTTGTTGAGATGGGATTAGCGGAAAGAGCAGATGATACCGCTAGGAGGAGAGATCGGTTATGTTGTCACATATTCAATAAGGAGTTGACTATTCCATTTTTTGGCAAAATCGTAAATGCCAAAATTGCTAAAAAGGCATGGGATATTTTGAAGTTGTCTTACAAAGGTGTGGAGAAGGCTCAAAAATCAAAGTTGCAATCTCTGCGAAAGGAATACGAAAGGTACGAAATGTCTTGTTCTGAATCCGTGGAACAATATTTTTCATGTATTACAGGTATCGTCAACAAGATGATGATGTACGGAGAAGGCATCCCTGATAATAAGGTGGTAGAAAAAATTTTACGGATGATACCGATGAAGTGTGGTGACTACAATAATTGAGTCCCATGACAGTAGCAAAGTTGCAAGGAAGCATTAAAAGCCACGTGAGCAAAATCTTGGAAAAGACAGAAAAAGTAAATAAAGAAGCACGAAATAAGTCAGGTGAATCTCAACAATGTTGTGGAAACCAGTCAGAGTTCCAAAAATAGAGCTCGTGATAATTTCAACAGTTGAGGATGAGGAAATTCTAAAGGTAGAGGTCGAGGAAATTTTAATCAAGGAAGAGATAGTAATTTTGAACCATCCAACCAAGGAAAAGGTGAAAATACTTTTGGTGCGACTAATTGAGGAAGAGGTCGAGGTAACAACTACCAAGGTTGGGCAAATTTTAACTACTTATATTTTGGAAAGTTCAGGCATAAAGCTGCAAATTGTAGATTTAAACAACAAACAAACATTGCAAAAAGCCAAAATGTTGGTGATAATTCTTCTACCCCACAAAGTTTATTTTTAGCTAGTAGTACTTGTTTTGAAAATAAAAATGTTTGGTATTTGGATATTGGGTGTAGTAATCGTATGTGTGGGAAAAAGGAGTTGTTTTCTTCTTTAGATGAAATAGTAAAACCTATCGTGAGATTTGGAAACAATGCAAATATCCCTTGTGACACCCTCTACCCTGGCATACATATTTATATAATATCATATATGAAAATACATAATTAATTAAAATAATTTTATTCAATAAACATAAAGGAGCTCACCTGGGTAAAAGGTTCACATTTGCTTCAGTTACCAAATTAAAAACTTATCAAATAAGGATATGAAAATATCTCTGGCCCTAAACAAGGTCATCCATTTTTTACAAAATAAAACAAGTTAAGCAACAAAATAACATAAAGTAACATGTTTAGAACATCATACAATTAAAATAGAAATTCATGCCCCAATGTCACATCCTATCAGAAAATTGTGTCCTGACATCCTCCAACATAAGATTCCTTGAAGCAATCCACCTAGTCATATGCTCCCACGAACACAAGGTTCTAGATCATCATGAAATCCAAACACAAACAACACACGGGGAGTGGGACAACATGTAGATATGCATATCATATAGTATAACAAGCTCAACTTAGCATAATTCACATATTTTTACCACTCATTGTGTAACATCAGTTGTCTCAAGGATTTAATCAAAAAATTACATTTCACACCTTCACATAAATCACGTGTTTAGAACAAGAAATCTCAAGTACAACACAACATCTCACGCTCACATAATTCATTACCTACTATCACATAGCAAGTCACAGTGATCATTACACAAGCGTTATGCAACAAATACACCAAGACTCAATCTTATATGTAATGTAGTACATGTTAGTGAAAAACAACACCAAGGCGCCTATAAGTACATAGCAAGACACATCACACAATGAGTATGTCAAGTCACTCTGTTTTGTGAAAATACTCCAACCATATGGGATCAACATATACTTAAAGGAGCACTCAAACCGAGTGTATTTACCCCAAGGCTTAGACTCCAAAGAATCCGTTAAGGTTTCACCTTCCTGATTCAGGTATAACCCCTAAAATAACTTTTTCATGTAGACATTGTTCATGAATTATATAATACCCATGATCTCACTTGTTTTCAAGCATGTTTTAACACATTGCACTACAATTTAACATCTCAGGTTTCTAACTTGGACCTACACTTTCCTTTTAACACCTTGCGCGTTGCGCTATAATTTAACACCTCAGGTTCCTAACTTAGAACCCTACACTTTCATTTTAACACATCGCGCATAAACACTTTTTTCAAGGTAAACACTATTCGGATTATTATAAAATTCACAACTCACAACACAAGTATTTTTCACATCAAGTATTAACCACACATTTATTCACAACCATATCTCATGTTCACAATTTAACATGTCACAATCTATCATCACATGTTTACGTGTATCTCACAAATTAACATATATTCAATTTACCACTTACACACAATTTCATGATCCCAACATAACAATTTATCACGCTAATCTAGTAAGTCTTATCCAAAACACAAACAAAATATGATCATACAGGAAGAATTATAATACAATAAACATCCCAAAATAAACCTCAATTTGATTCTCTAAGAATTCCTACACATGTTCATTCTAACCACAATTATGATAAACTTATCATTTACCTCTAAGCGGGCTCACATGGGTAGTCCAGCAGTAACAGAGGCATCTCTAGTGGTTTCCTAAAATTCCCTAAATTTTTTCTCTGGTTGCTCTGCTAAGGTTTCCAAGTGTTAGAAAGAAGGAGAAAGGATTAGAGTCTTTATTACACTGTCTGTGTGCGATGAACATTTTTCCCTCCATAGACATTATTTTAAAATTCCAATGATGGAGATGTGAAAAAAGTAATTTAAAACATGGTGTTCAAATTTCACGATGATCCAATGGTTAATGAGTCTGAGATCGTAATTTTACTCGGATCAACTTGGGTGTATGCAAGAAAATGAGATCTACGTGCGAGGAATATTTCTCTCACCACTGTCATTATTTTGAAAATCCGGACGGTTATAATATGAAAAAATTAGTTCTAAACCTAGTGTTAAAATTTCATGACGATCCAACGGTTAAGGAGATTAGGATTGTAGTTTTATTAGAACATATTTGGATATAAGCAAAAAAAAAAAAAGGTTTTGGGTGAAAGAGGAGGGAAAATGGATTTGAGAGGAAGAGAGAGTGTAGAGATATATCGTAAATGTAAAAATTAACCCAATATATCTATTTATAGCTGGGATACTCTCGGCTTATTCCTTACTTTATTTTTCTTTATTTTATTATTTTATAAAAAGGAATTGTATTTTACTCTCTATCAAATGAATAAATAAAATATCATTTTTATTTTTCTTCAAACCATTATTTTAATTAATAAAATTATTTCTCCTTATTTATTTAATTATAAAAACCTCATTATTTTTCTAAAACTATTTATTTTTAAATAGAATATTTTTTAATTTATTTTATAAAAAATGGAGTGTTACATCCTTATTATGGGGAAAGGCCAAATTACTATCAAGTTGAAGGATGGTTCTCAAAAGTTTATGTCTGATGTTTTCTATGCTCATGGTTTTCATCACAATTTATTGAGTATGAGACAATTGTTAGAGAAGGGATACAACATGCAAATTCATCATGGCTATTGTAGTTGATTGAAGAAAATGGAAGATGGCTAAGGTAAAAATGACTCTCAATCACCTAATCCCTTTGAGAATTCATCATGAAAAATTGTCTTGCTTGAGTTCTATGATTCCAAATGATGATTAGTTGTGGCATATGGGTTTTGGACACTTTATTTTTTTGGATTGAATTATTTGTCAAGAAAATAGTTTGTATCTGGTTTGCCTATTGTGAATATTCCTAGTGGAGTACGTGAGATATGTGAGATTAGAAAGAAACATAGAGGATCTTTTCCAACCGAAAATTCTTGGAAGGCAGAAAAGTTGTTGGAGATAGTTCATTCAAATTTCTGCTCAGTGGAGATACCAACACATGATGATAGTAAATATTTTATCGCTTTCATTGATGATTTTAGTAGAAAGACTTGAGTCTTCTTCTTGAAGCATAAATCAGAATCTTGTGATACCTTCAAGATGTTTAAGGCATTTGCAAAGAAACAGAGTGGATGCAGAATTAAAGTACTCAGAATAGACAAAGGCCAAGAATACCTCGCTTGTAGAAATTTCTTTGAGCAACATAGAATTCAACATCAACTGACAACCAGATACACACCTCAACAAAATGAAGTTGTTGAAAGGAAGAACACAACAATCATGAACATGGTGAGATGCATGCCAAACAGATTCCTAAAAAGTTTTAGGTGAAAGCATTTGTTACCTCTGTTTATATTTTTTTGAACAAATGCCCGACAAAGAGTGTTTATGATAAGACACCAAAAGAAGCTTGGAGTGGGAGAAGACCATCAATCAGACATCTCAAATTTTTTGAGTGCATTGCATATGCACATGTTCTAGACCAACTAAGGAAGAAATTGGATGACAAAGGTGAAAGGTGCATTTTCATTGATTATAACACAGATTCAAATGCATCCAAACTTTACAATCCGGAGACAAATAAGGTTATTATCAGTCGAGATGTGACATTTGATGAGAAAGCTATGTAGGATTGGCCTTCAAAGTCCCAGAAGGAGCTAGTAGTGATTCCTGACAATTATGAAGAGAATGAAAGACAATCAAATCCAACACTTAATGGACTAGAATAATCTAGGAGGCTACAGAGGAATCCTCAACTACCAACCAGATCGCAGGATTGTGTCATGTTTAATTATGATGACACATTTAATGAGAAGATTATCAATTTTGTTGTATTTGCAAATTGTGAGCCATTGACATTTAAAGATGCCTCAAGTGGTGAGAATTGGAGAAAAGTCATGGATGATGAGATTCATGCTATAGAGAAGAATGATACGTGGGAGTTAATAGGTTTGCCAGCAAATAAAAGGCCTATTAGAGTGAAATGGGTGTACAAGACAAAGTGCAATCCCAATGGAGAAATTAATCGCTTTAAAACAAGGTTGGTTACAAAAGGATATAAGCAAAAGCCAAGTATTGATTATTTTTTAGGTACTTGCTCTTGTTGCAAGATTAGATCCAATTCGCATGATTATTTCTCTTTTGGCTCAAAATAATTGGAAGATATATCAAATGGATGTTAAATATGCTTTCTTGAATGGTATTCTAGAAGAAAAAGTATATGTTGAACAACCTGCAGGATACGTGTTCAGAGGAAAAGAAGACAAATTTAAAGATTGAAGAAAACTTTATATGGGTTGAAGCAAACACCAAGAGCTTGGTATATGAAAGTTGATTCCTATTTTGTGTAACATGGTTTCGAACGATGTCCTTTTGAGCACATATTATATGTCAATTTTTTTATCCTAAAGATATTCTCATTGTGTGTCTTTATATTGATGATCTAATCTTCACTAGTAATAATTCAATAATGATTGCAAAATACAATGAGACTATGATAAGCTATTTTGAGATAACAGATTTAGGCCTAATGTCCTATTTTCCCGATGTTGAGGTCATTCAACAAAATGATGGGATTTTTATATCCCAAAAGAAATATGTAGGTGATATTCTAAAGAAATTCAAGATGGAAAATTCAAAACCAATTTCCACACCAGTCCAAGAGAAGTTGAAGCTAACAAAGGAAGGTGACGAAAAAATAGCCGATGCAACTCAATACAAAAGTTTGATTGGGAGTTTGAGGTACCTGACGACCACAAGACTAGATATAGTCTTTAGAGTTGGCCCGCTCAATAGATTTATGGAAGGGTCGCATGTTTGCCATTTGCAAGGAGCGAAGAAAATTCTTCATAATATAAAGGTACTTTGATCGATGAAATTTCTTATGCCAACAATAATGATGTGAAGGTTGTTGGATACATAAACAATGATGGACAAGAGATATAGAAACAAGAAAAATCATGTCAGGGTACATATTTCATCTAGGTGTAGGTGTAGTATCATGGTCTTCAAAGAAGCAACCAATTATAACACTTTCAACGGCTGAAGCTGAATATATTACAGCAACTAGTTATGCCACGCAAGCAATATGGTTGAGAAGAATCTTAGAAGTGATGCATCATAAGCAAAATACTCCCACGAAAATATTATGTGACAACAAGTCTTCCATTGCATTAAGTAAAAATCCAATTTTATAGGAGGCCCAAGCTCATTGATATTCAATATCACAAGATTCGAGAGTTGATAACTGATAAAGAAGTGAAAATTAATTATTGTTCGACCGAAGATCAAGTAACGGATATTTTTACGAACAATTAAATATGTAATTATTTTATAAGTTGAAGAAAATGCTCATAACAATACAAACTTGATTTAAGGGAGGCAATGTCAGGTTAATTAATTAAATCAAGCTAAAAAAAATTCACTGCTTTACTAGAAGTTTGGAGAAGTTTGAAAAGTTGAATTCAAACATTACAATTGCTGCACCACTAGTTAATGATCATTAAAACAAATTTACTTTAACTTTTTCAAAAATATTGTAGACGTTGGGAATTTCCTTCATCGCTTACAATATTTCTGAAGTTAATAGGAGTTGTTACTTAGTCATTAAGTGTTGTTTATTTTATTGTTTTGTTTTGCCTATAAAAGGCTGCCTTTGTAACCGTTTGTGTAGAGTAAAAAAAAATAAAGTGAATGAATATGAGAGATTAAAGTGAGAGACTCTTCTCCTATGTACATGAGTGTGTATTTTTATTACAATATTAACATGCTAGCTTGAGGGACTTTATCTCAAGAGAATGCACACTTAGCAGGCCTTATTTCAAGTTACGAAACCTCATTCTCTAAAATGCTTATTCCAAATTCTACACAGTACACTTAAGCCAATTTTATGCATTGCCACTACCATAAAATATTTCTAGCATTCTTAATTCTTTTACTTAGTAATTTTTTAAATGATTACCAATAAAATATTTTTTATAATTAAGATGCTAATTATGTAATGGTCTGGATTGTCTGTTGTCAAATTTGACGCAGTTTACTATGTAAGACTGCATTTTTATTTTTTATTTTTACTAATTTTATAAAGTTTGAAAAATAAAATTAATAGTACGCTATCTTTCTCACTTCAGCTGCAAGTGATCCAAATCCCCCCCACAACATGCACACGTATTAAAGGACATCATGAGAAACAATGCAGCCCTAGTAAACCATGTCAAAGGCAACACTTATAATTAAATTCTGCAAACGCATCCAAAATCAAACTGAAAAGGTCACTAACTGACATGCCAAGACAAAATCGTTAGGAGAGATTTCGTGTGAAGAAAAACAATGGAATTACTTGTTAATTAGTATAAGTATCATAGCCGTGCACAAAATATGTAGAAGGGAAAATGAAGAGTGTACGATATTTGTTTTTGGTGAAAATATGTCGAAGAGTGTACCATATAAATCAATGAATAGTGATAAATACAAACAATTAAATATAATCAATACACGTTAATGATATTTTTTCTTCTTCTAATAAATACTCTAATTAAGATATTTAATTTTCTGATTAGATGTAGTAAAAAAAATGTTTTCTGATTGGGCATCTCGTAAATTTCCATCTTTTGAGTCAATTATAAAAATAATATTTAATATAAGACTGAGTCATCTTTCTACAAAGATATGTTTGTGAAAAAAAACAAGTAAAAATTATAGAAAACATATTATCATATTATAATTAAAAAACATATTATTGTGATTATAAAAATATTCCACATAATTTAATAGTTTGTTGAAATGAATGCATAATTGAAAATTGTTTTCTTTTTTAAAAAATACATGAAACAAAATCAAAATCTAGATAAACTATTAGATATAAATGTATTTAAATATTTGTTACTATTATTATTATTTTCTTCTTTTCTCTATTGTTTTTTTAAATACATCCGGTGACACCTTACTAGAACATGTTTCGTGGTTGACTAAGAGTGGTGCAGAACAAGATAGATACCAAACCATAATGTTGCTGCAACATTCTATGTTCTGTGCCATTCCTCCCTCTCACTTCACCCCACCACTCAAACAAAGGAACCCATCTCTTCACCGTCTTCCTTCTCCTAGAAAGCCCAAAGCCTCCACCCTAAGAATTTCCTCTCTTGGCGCTGGTTTCTTCGATGACATCGTCCAAATTGCTCATAACAAGGTACCCCATTTCGAAATTCAATGTTTAGATGTCTCACAAACTCTGGGTATCTTTCAAAATTTGATTTTTCCTTTTCTTTTTGGCAATCCCACTTTCTTGTTTTGCTGTTTTATGTGCTGAATTGGCTCTTCTTTGGTTTTCTCTTTCTTTGATATTTTTTTCTGCTAAGGTTCTGATTGCAGCTGGTGTCTCTGTGGCGATTGGTCAGCTTTCTAAGCCATTCACTTCTGTTTTTCTGTATGGCAAAGGGTTTGATATCAGAGCAGTTGTTCAAGCTGGAGGGTTCCCTTCATCACACTCTTCTGTATGGCCCTTTGAAACCTTTTAATCAGTTAATCCTATTTTTCATGATGCTACTTGAAATTGTTGATTTTTCACCAAGTGGTGTTTCATGATTCTCACCAAGTTGTTTGCATTTTCCTATGCATAGGCAACAGTGGCTAGTGCAACATTATTTGGCCTTGAGAGGTAAGATAATCCGTTCGTGCCATCTTGGTGTTTGGTTCATAAGAACAGTAAATATAAACCATTAGATTATATTTAAATTGTCAACATCAAAATTTAAGCAATCATGTAGCTGCTTTGATTATTCATGTACAGTTGTATGGATCATCACATTCATAGTTTTCATTAATCACAATAACCAATAATTTTCACTTGATAAGAATGTATGTATGTATTCTTGTGATGTTTGTAATTTTGTAATTTCCAAATGCAGAGGCTTCTCCGATCCTATTTTTGGTCTTGCAGTTGTGTATGCCGGTCTCATTATGTATGATGCTCAGGTATGATATTCTTCTGTCAAATATGGTGCTTTTCTTTTAGTCTTTGATGTTATTTACTTTCCTTTATTTATTTGTATCACATGAATGTCTTTTGTTATGTTCTTTTTAACCGTGCTAGATTTAAACTGTGCTTAGAATAAACCCAGAATTTCTCAGGTCTATTTTGCAAACACCGTAGTGCTCCATAGGCTATTTCAAACTTAATGGAGGAGTCTCAAGCAGGATTAAATTAAGACCTGCTAAGATATTGAGTGCTGTTGTTATGTGATTATCTCTAATAAATGATAAACTATTTGTGGAATTCTTACTATTGTGGTATTGGCAAACAGAAACAGATTTAATTCTATTTTTTGCTTACACCTTCTTGCTTTATATGTGATGTTGATCATGTTATGTATCTGGAACTACATATGTTGGTTAAACATTTGCAATATTCTGACACACTGAAGTAATGTAGAAGAGAAAATGACACAAAATTTCGTTGTAAAAAATAATATAAGATGACCATATTTCCGAATTAACAATTTATATAGGTTTATACTGGCTGAGAAAAAAAAATATATATATATATATAGGTTTATACTTTGGGGGACTTCTACCACATAATCTCCATGAGAATTCCTTGTGTTACACTGCAGGTTTGTCAGGTTGGATGTGTGTCATTGTTAAAGCCCTAAAGTAAACACAAGTTACTTATTATAACACTTTGATAATAAACTTCTGATATTTTGATATTATGTACCATGGTAGATATAACAGCTGCCTACAAGCACTGATAATCTATCCATTTGCATTTAAGCTTGAAATCTTCTTTTTCTTTTGTTTTTGGTTTGATTTAGTAATATGGTGGACCTAATAAATGTATAGTTGTTACTTAAGATTGAAGCAAGAGAATTTGATCCAAAAGATTTTCCTAAAAGTAGTAGTCTGATACTGCACTAATTTTTTTGTATATATGGGTTAATAAAACTGGAGTTAGAGAAGCTTTAACTTTTGAATTGTTGTATAAGAAGGTTGTTATTAGGATTTGCAACAGAACAAGGCAATGGTAATGCCTGTATGCAGTCAGGGAATTGCTATTGAAGGAAACTAGTTGCATCATTAATCAGGCTTATATCAAAAGAAAGCAAGGGTACCTTTCTTTTCAAGATCTTCTCCGTTGGCCAAGCCATTGATGCACAGAGGCATCGTATAATTTTGGCAAGTTTGCTCTGTACATGGTCAGTGGAATTATCCAAGACTAACTCATGTTACGTTGTATCATACCATGTTCTAATGGTTTTCAATCTTTCTTTTTGTTTCAAGACTGCTTGGGGTTCATTCCTTTGATTAGGAAGATGATTTAATAAACTTGGGTATATTTTCAGCTTGTAAATTAAAAAAGGCAAGAAACTAGTAAAAGAACATGGGATAGTGCATGTTCTATTGGATACCTTTTGTTATCTATTTCTGTTTCAGTATTTACATAGGAAATCCAACCTTGGGTACTGATACTACATTGATATCAGTATCAGCAGAAGAATAATACAGAGGGTCTACTAATTTATTTTTATACATTGGTGCCGATGAAGTCAGATCCTATGACTTGATGCAAGCCACCCAAACCCCTCACCATTTACCAATCCTATTGATTTGGTTTGAATCATATTGCAAGAAACATGGTAACATATTTAGTTGGACAATCCTTGTCCTTTATTTTGCTAGCATCTAAAATATTTTGGTAATTTGGTTTTTGTTTCATCCTTAGAGTTAGATTGCAACAGATATTCTTTTGTTTTCCCTTATATAGGCTTCACCTAAAGAAAGAGAAATGAAATTTAATAGATGTATAAGGAAAGTAAAAAATGGATGGTTGCAATTGGGACAGAAACTGACTAGAAAGTTATTGTCAGCCTGAACTTGAAAAAAATTGTCAAAAGTATTTAGTTTATTGTTTCAGCCTTTTAGGTGTCAAATGCTGACCTCACCTAGTGGGATAAGGCTTTTGTAGCTTTCAAGTGCCAAATGATGAGATAGATTACCTACTCCAAGCCTGAACTATTCTTATTCCTTATCATATATTGATCATATTCTAATCATGTGTCAAATACTTGGTGCATGTTTGGTTCAATTTATTTTACTTAGTGCCATATACTCTTCTACTTTTAGTTGCTTAATATCAGGCCAAGAATAACTTTGTACTTCTTATCATTTTCCCGTATACTTGGTTGTTTTTGGGCATGTTTGGATAACCTTCTCCATAAGCACTTATAGGAGAAGAAAACAAGAAGACAAAAATGAAATAAGCTAAAAATCATTTTTTATAAAAAGTAATGAGGGCTTCTACAAATTAGTTTATGCATAAGCTAATTTTATCTTATGAAGTACATTTCACTTTTCCTTCTTATATTCTTTTCGTGTCAGTGCTTATAGAGAATTTTTTTCAAACAAACCCTTTATTATCAATGTGATCTTTTAGCTAACACTTGAGTGTGGTTTGTGTCATTTGCAGGGTGTAAGAAGAGAAGTAGGGATTCATGCCAAGACATTGAACAAAATACTGCTCCAAATGCAAGCCAACTCTTTACATTCCAAAGATAGAGATAATTTGATTAACTCTCAACCAGGACTATCAAAACCTCTAAAAGTTGGTCTTGATAAGTCCCTTTTGTCCCAAGAAGCCACTTCTTTGGAACCACAAGAAACAAATAGAGGTCTATTGGTTAAATCAGGAAGCAAAATAAGGCAAACAGATGCAGATGAAATCTCATCAAAGTTGGCCATTGATGGTATACCCCAACTAAAAGAATCTATTGGTCATACAGAGATTGAAGTCATAGCTGGTGCTTTACTAGGCTTTTTGGTGGCTTTGGCTGTGTATAATTTCAAGTAAAATCTTGCTTTTTGATGAATAATTTCATAGCATATCTTACAACAAGTAGATTATTAAATTGAAAATCAAGCTGAGTTGGAAATTAAAAGGCCAAGTTGACAACAGGTTTAGGTTATCATTTAGCAAAACATTTAAGGTTTGTATATGACCTAACAGAACAGGACATTAGTTAAAGATGAAAACCCATCCAAACAGGGGGTTACACACGTACTTCTCTTTTCCTATGTATTGCGGTGCCTTATATAAAATTTATCAATTATTGATTTTACATCTTTTTCAGTTAAACTAACAATCAATAAATAATGATAATTGATAAACATTAGCTTAAATAATTCTTTTAAAAATGTGTTTTTTTCTTCTATTAAACTTTTTTTTATGTTTGTGTCTACTATTTTCCTTTTAAAAAATAGTTCCCCACATGACATTCAGCTCATTCACTAATTGCACTTTATTAATTTAATCCTTATAAAATTTTAAAGTTTTGGTACAAGTCTTTTTTATATCAGAAAATTTTCATTTCAATTCTTATTGTTTTGGAAATTTCAGACTTATCTTTTAGTCATATCATTATTTAATAAAATCTCTTAACTTCAGAAATTGAAATAAAAAATTCAAAAATACAAACAGAAAAACATTCAAGAGAATAAAAACAATAAAAAAGAAATAGAATGTAAAAACTTGCTGATGACCCATTTGATAAATGTAGGTTCTTATACTAAAAAGCCACAACGTGGCAGAAAATAAGAGTGCAAGTGCCGAGTAGTACAAGGTTAGAACACGTGTAATTCCATTTCATGTTATCATTCCACGTGGGTTGATCTTGGTATAATGTCTTTTATATTTTATCATGCTATCACAACCAAACTCTATATAAATAGGCACATGAAGCACAAAAACAAGCATAGAAGCAAAGAGATTGTGGAATTTGTGATCACACAACATAAGCATATATATAGAAAGATGTCAGGGGCACAAGGAGCACAACCAAAGGAGTCAAAAACAGCAACAACATATGAGTCAGTAGAAGGAGGAGAGAACCGAACAAGGACTGACTTGCTTTCAAGGGAGGATCAAGGCTGCATTCAAGTGGAAAAACTTCAGGAGAAGGTCCATGATCCTGCTGGCAAAGGTGGTCCTGTCTTTGGTGCTGGCAAAGATGAAGACAAACAAGACCTTGGAGTTACTGGCACAGGCTAATTAACCTACTATATATATTACTACTATATACTATATAGTGTATGAGTATAGTATATACCCAAAAAGTACTAGTCTCTCTTGTGATCATGGTGCTGCTTCAAAATCTTTGTTTTGGGTTTGAGTTTATGTAAATTAATGAAACTTTAGTTTGAGTCTTCCATACCGTGTATGTAGACCTTGTATTTAATGGAATAAGAAAGAAGAAACAAGTTAATAATGTACAAAGTTGATCTTCACTTGTTTATATTTTCTTCCTTTTTTATTTTTTCTTTGCTGACTTTTTCATCTTCTAGTTTTGTTGTGACTTAACCAGGCAAGACTCGTCTAAATTTCATTCTAGTTTTTTAATTGTTAAGTTTAGATTATTTTAGTTATATAGTTTGTAAAATCTTTACAAAATCTTCACTTTATTTTTTTATTATTGAAAACATTAATTTAATATTTTTTCGCTAAAAACTTAAAATGAATGTTTTGTTAACTAATTAGTATATGATAAAATTGGTTAATCTCAAAAGATATCTATTATTGCTATTATTTGCCTTTTTAATTTTCTAATTTTGTATTTTTCTATTTTCAACGAGTTTGGCTTTAGGAACATCTGCCTTTTCTGATCCAAAAGAAATACTTAAGTTATTATGAGAAGGGACAACAATATCTTTTCTAACCCAAAAGAAATACTTAAGTTATTATGAGAAGGAAGAACAATATTTTTCTGACTCAATACTTGAGTTATTATGAGAAGGAAGAAAAATGATAACTTTTTAACTTTTTATTAATTCATTATTACTATCATTTCTATTATTATTCTATCATATTGGCACTTCTATCAATCCCATCAAAACTATAATTATTCTTATTATTATATTGACACCTTTTTTAGTTCTATTAACACCTTTTTTAGTCCATCAAAATCATGTTGACACTTCTATTAATCCCATCAAAATTATATTATTTTTATTATTATGTAGACACCTCTTTCAATCCCATCAAAATTAAAATGGACTTTTTGTCATGATACAACATTCTTTTTTTTTACCATCTTTAAAAGAAATTATTCAATGACTCTTGACTAGTAAGGAGGAGCATTTATTGCCTTTGACAATAATTAAAGTACCATCTTTAAAAGAAATTATTCAATGACTCTTGACTAGTAAGGAGGAGCATTTGTTGCCTTTGACAATAATTAAAGTCAACAATTAATTTTTATTAAAGAATATGACATTTTACTCATTAATTAATTATTAAAAAATATGACATTTTATCTTTAGTGGATTATCTTTTTTAATTATATTTTTTTCATCTATAAAACTTAAATAAAAAAATCAAATTTAATATCACGGATAAAAAAAAAGTCATGGATGGTTACTTTTTCAACTTAAATAAAAAAATCAAATTTAAAATCAAACATGTAGATCTTTTTCAATGATAAAAAAAAAAAGTTAAACAATGGTTACTTTTTCAATGAGTTGCCGCAACTCACTAAACAATGAACACTGAATATGCTTTAAAATCCCTTTAATACAATTCTCAATCCATCTCGTTAAGTCTATAGTATGTATATTTCATATGATTGTTGATGTGAAAATGTTGTGTAATCTTATATTTGTTATTACGATATAGACTGTATCCATTGTTTTGCATACATGATATGTTGATGTATGTGAGTTTATGCTTGCGTTTCTTGTTTGACTTTAATGATCACGACGATGATGTGAGAGCAGATAATGAGGCTTTGTCAGATCGAGCAATTAACTTAACTAAATTGGAGAAGTCACCATAGGAGATGATGATACGTGACTAGTTTCATGAGTTACATCCATGGACTTGATAATCAGGAGCTATTCTCTTGTGTTCGATTTTTTTTAGATAATGAAAGAGTTTCTACTAAAAACTGAATTCTTCCTTGTATTAGTTTATTGGTATGATATAGAGTGAATGAATTGTATCAATGATATTGATAATAATAATAATAAGGATGACAATGATAATAATAATAAAAATAACTAAATGATTGATATATAATAATAGTAGTAATTATGATAACAATAATATAATATTATATTATTATCTAAGTGAATTTTAAAGTGATTTTTTTAATCTCAACCATCTATTTTAATTTAAGAATTGAAATTGATTATTTTTATTCTCGCATAAAAAAGTCATTCTCATTATATTATATATATAAGCATATTTTTCGTTAATAATTCTTGACTACTTGTGAGTAACATAACTCATTCTATTTTAATAAGTTTTTAAAACATAATTAATAGGATATTTTTCCAAAAAAACTGTGAATATAATATAGATAACAACCTTTTTCTATAAACTGATTAAATTTCTTCGGGGCATATATTGATAATTAATATTTATAATATTGGATTTTTTAAAAAAAAATAGCTTGTCTTCTATTTAAATATATTCTATTAATATTTTGATAAATTAATAATATAATTAATATTTTAGAACATGTGAATATTTTATATGAAATTTAATACCTATATGAACCTTAATTTTTATAGTTGACCTCCTTAAACATATAAGTCTGGCTTTGTTCGTGTTGTCTAATATCAGTAAACAAATTTATTGTTTTTAAATTTTTATTTTAAAAAATAGGTTTTATTGTTTTAAAATATCAATATAACTTTTTATGAACTCAAATATAAACAAAAATGATTAATTTAAGTGTCAACTAAAAAAATTAGTAATCGAATGAGTCTAATTTAATTAATTGAATAATATATATAAATTATTATAAATTTCTTATATCATATTTAATTCTTAGTGATAAAACTATAAAAATTAATTAACATAATTTATTTTATTAATCATATTTAAAGCATTAATATTTTCTTAAATTTTGGTTCGTTGAAATTTGATATCAAACAAAAAAAAAATGATTGAAAATAAAATATTGAAGAGGATTTTAGAGATGTTATCGTTTAGAAGAAAGAAAATAGTTAAAATTTACTTATGTTTTGATTTACAATTCATGAGATTTTTTTAATTTTATTTTGTTATTTATATTTGACTTCTGGAAAGAGTACTATTATACTTTTATATTTTTTTAATAGGCAAATATTGAACTAAATACTCTTAATTAATTAAGTCATTGTAACTTGTCAGGGAAAGCTTCTAGTTCAATTGCCACACCATTTCTGATTCTCTGCGTGGCAAAATGTGCTTCACAGGAAATCCTACCGTACGGATAATTCCCCAACAACAAATCTATGTGGCTCCCAATTTTTCCCTTCAATTCAATCACCATAACACTAAATAATAATTAAAAAAATCCTACATTCCAACACGCCAAATTCGAAAACTCGTTCATTCTCAGAAGCCATAGCCATTTACAGAGTCCGAGAATGTTGGGTAACTATTGGGTTACAATAAAAGACATGGAAACCAGGCACTGAAATATGCATATCTATTAGTTTTGGGCCAAATTTAGAACACCAAGGAAAAAAATGATCTTGCTGACTCAACAAGTGCACCCACTTCTCACCTTTTCCTCTACCTATAAGTCTAATTCTCCATTGCACCCCCATGTTCAACTCAAGGTTGGGGTTGGTGTGGTTACCCCATTTTCCCAAGTGCCCATTATGCCCTTTTGCAAAGGAAGGCCTTACAGGAGGAGGAGGAAGGGGAGCAGGTGTTCCTCTTCTGCTGCAGCACAGGCTCCGTTGCCACCTGACCCAGATAAGGTTTGCTTGTGTTGTTACTGTTTCTTTGGATAAACAATACGCTCTTTTGAATACATTGTTTATTATAGGTTGAAATTTATTGGAAATCATAGAATAGTTAATGGTTGTCACTTGTGATTTTGTGGTTTTCTATGTATTTTAACCACTAGTGGAGATTGTGTTTAGAAAAAAAGTGTGTTGTTAGAACACCTCTTCTTTGGATTTTGTGTAAAGGATTTGGTTGATGAATAGTGTTGAAAAGTTTGAAAAACTGTTTGGAAGTGCAGGAAAATAGGGAAGACAGTGATGGTGTAGTTGTTGCACAGGGTGAGAGTCCTGATCTGCAGACTCTTTTCAGAAGGTTCTGGAAGGTGGCAGCTCCTTACTGGACTTCAGATGACAAGGGACCGGCAAGGTTGCAGCTTGCTGGTGTTTTTGCTCTCACTTTGGCCACCACTGGAATCAGTGTTGGCTTCAATTTCTTGGGGAGAGACTTCTTCAATTCACTTGCTAGTAAGTTCATGTGTATATGTGCTCATAGCTGCTTTTGTTAATATTAGGATAAACCAAAGTTCCTCGTTGACTAGTGATGAGGCCAAAATAGTGTATATAAATGAGGGTAGCCCTCATCCCACAAGCCGGTAATGTGGGGTTGAATTAGGCTCAAACCGAAATTCTAAGATGATATTAGATCCCTATATCCATTAACAGGGCACCTACTATTTTATTCACACATCAAGCCTGATAGTGTTGGGTTTTGTGGTGTTCAGTTAAACCCAAACCCAAATTCTATGAGTTTATCTTCCATTTACCATATATTTTGGGCATATAGTTTGCTTGTATGTGAATGTTAGATTTTCTATTGTTTTTGTTTAGTGGATATTTACTGTAGTATGAAGTGGCAACAAGAAACTGAAGCTTTGTAAGTTTATTAATGCAAGACAAGGATCAAGAGCAATTCACGAAGCAACTACTTTACTACTTGGGTGCCTTTGCTGGAGGAATCCCGGTGAGCACATTGCTGCACTTTCTTAGGTATAGCTCTGCTATACTTTGCTTTAGTTCTTAGAGTGATGTGTACTGTCGCTTGATCCAGCTTCTTAGTTGGAAAGAAACAAGAGTGAAAAAGAGAACTAACTCAGATATGAATTTCCTAGATGTGACTTTGAAGTTTGAAAGTTGAACCTTTCATGTTTTGGGGATTTATTTGTTATATGAGGACTTGGACAATACACATAAAAAAAATTTCCTCCTTTGTTCCTTTTGGAAGTATTTTTATTTCTTTACTTTGTTGTAGCATTTCTTCTGAGTCTGTAGTTGATATTGAAATTAATGAATTCCTGGATTTAATAGAGTACATGAAGACTTTAGCTCAAATAAAAAGGGAAAATAAAGTAACAGAAATACATGACTATTGTTTGATAGCAATGTTGGTAAGGTTTTTTTAGTTAATGGCTTAGTTGTTTTGGAAGCAGCTATTAACAGGTTTATGTAGGTCTGAAAAACAAGTACACTGACATCCATGTCCTTCTCTTTTTCTTTTTCTAAACTTTTTCGATTGTGAATGGAAACAAGTTTTATGCTTGCTGTTCTGCATTGTTTTTGGTGTGTCATGCTCATATCCTTATTCCAACCTTCTGCACATGTTTCTTACCCTGTTCATCATTGCATTGCAGATTTTTGTGTTGAGAGATTATGCAAGAGAAACTCTTTCTTTGAGATGGAGATCTTGGATGACAAGATATTACATTGATCGCTATCTGAAGAATCAAACTTTCTATAAAATTCAGTCACAATCAATCATTGATAATCCAGACCAACGAATTGTTGATGATCTAAGTTCTTTCACTGGGACATCCCTTGCTTTCTCCCTGACTCTCTTTAATGCTGCTGTAGACTTAATCTCATTTAGTAATATCTTGTATGGGATCTATCCTCCACTCTTTGTTGTTCTTATCGTATACTCGATTGGTGGGACAGCTATCAGTGTTTTCCTTGGAAGAGTAATGAATCTTTCTACCTTTTTTCAGTGATAGTTTAAATTATTAAGCAAAACCACCACCTGTCCCCCGAATAACTGAAAGGACCCTTAAGATAGTTCCATTTTTATTAACTGGAAGTTGTGAAAAATGTCAGGGACTGGTGAATTTAAATTTCTTGCAAGAGAAAAAGGAAGCAGACTTTCGTTATGGACTTGTGCGGGTTCGGGAAAATGCTGAATCAATTGCTTTCTACAGTGGTGAAGAAAGTGAAATGCAACTTCTTCTGCAGCGCTTTAAAAGTGCTTTTGAAAATCTGACTGTAAGATATTTCTTCTTTATGTTTACCATTTTACTTTTAAAACTATTTTTGTTCATTATCAGTATCTATGTTAAGGTCAATTGATTTCATGAGTTTTATCGCATATATTTCTCACTCTTATATTGCTAGATTTTTTTGTATAATCAACATAAGGTTAGCAGCATTTATTGTAAAGAATGCTGCAGCTACACTGTCTGTTTTCTTTTTCTTGAGTGAAAAACTAGATCTTTATAAATTATCTTAACTTCAATATATAGGTAGTTGACACAATATTACATTTGAAAGCTATAATCATGTGGGCTGACCAGATTTTGTGAATTCAGAAGCTCTATTAAATACCAATCTAACCTTGTTGCAGCATCACTTCTTTTACTTTATTAAGTCATGTAATGCAGTTTTATCCTCTAACTTGCGATAACATAATGATGTATGGTGTTACTTATTTTTTACAGCAATTGTTGATTGCTTCCAGAAATCTGGATTTCTTCACCAGTGGCTACCGCTATCTAATTCAAGTTCTTCCTGCTGCTGTTGTTGCCCCCCTGTATTTCTCAGGAAAAATCGAGTTTGGTGTAATCAATCAGTCACTTTCTGCTTTTAATCATATCCTTGGCGACTTTTCCCTCATTGTGTACCAGTTTCAAGCTATAAGTGCTTTTTCTGCTGTTATTAATCGGTTAGGTACTGCATTATTTTTCCCTTATCTTTCCTGTAACATTTTGATATATGCAAATCTCATGATAGATATGAGCATGAGTGAATGAACTACAAATTTTTACTCTGCGGAAAAAGGAGGATCCATTTTGATATAATTTGTGGTTATGTTTACATAAACACATTAAGATCTCAGAAAAGAAAAAGAAGTATTACAATGTGTTAAAGATGTTATTTGTGAAGTCAGCCAACTATAACTGTCCTTGTCTATGAATACTTTCCATCCTCAATTTCCTCTCTCTCATCCTTTTGTGCGCTGCAGTTCATATAGTAAGTACTTATAATCTCTTGTCGTTGTGAAATTTATCCGTTCCATCTGTGGTCTTATATATTCTTCTAAAACTCTCTTTTATCCATATGTGTATGTGCTTAACAGGCTAGCTTTGTTGTTTTGAATGTAATGAAAAGTACTGACTAATATATATTGTATTGCTTATGCAGGTGAATTTGATGATGTTTTGGACAGAAGTAGCTCTAATTCTCTCACTGATACTGTGGAAGACATACAAATTACATACAAAGATTTTAGTAGTTCATCTGCATTGGAATCTAATGGATCCACTCCACCAGAAAAATACGCGACATTACTGGAGATAGAAGATTTGATTTTGAAAACACCAAGTGAATCTACACTTATTAGAGACTTGTCATTGACGATCAAGGAAAAGGATAGTTTACTGGTAAGACATCCACTGGCCCTCACTCACCACCAACATATTAAGAAGTTTAACTTTGTATTGTTAAGTTCATAAGACTGTAGGGCTATACAAATGCATTTCTGAATATAATCAATTTAACAGGTAATGGGACCAAGTGGAAGTGGCAAGACTTCTTTGTTAAGAGCTATGGCTGGTCTATGGAAAACTGGAACTGGAAAGATCACATACTATGTAAAAGGTGGAGAATATCCTGAGCAATCCATTTGTTCAGATGTGAATACTCCAGTAAATAATGCTAATGACACATATGAAGCACGTGGAAAATGCTTAAGCAGAAAATCTGGAATTTTTTTCCTTCCGCAAAGACCGTATATGGTTTTGGGTACCCTTCGTGAACAATTAATGTATCCAACTTGGACAGATGACGTAGTTCCTATGTCAGACAGTACTAAAGAAAAAAGTATGTGATTTCTAGTTTCTTTTCACCCCAACACCTATTGTTTTTAGTTCTTACGCAGATTCCATACTTTTTTTTTTAAAATTAGAAAAAAATGTGTTGTGCTCTATCTGTCTAGTTTCATTTGCTCTATTGTAATTTGAGACTTAAGACGATAATACTACTGTAGTTGTGGGTCTAACATTGGTGATGCCGAAATGATGAGGATATATTTCTTCTGCAGGAATGCCAGAAATGCTCTTGTAGTTTTTTGTGGAAGGCTTTATAAAATAGAGGATTAATTTAAAAGATCATTTACATATAGGAAATATGAAATTATATGATTGCTATGCTTGAGGCATTATTAGCTAAGTTCTTTTGGGCATGCAACTATAAAGAGACTTGTAGACAATTATTGATATATTTAACTCTGCCTACACAAAGATTGTCTAACATTTAAGCAAGCCTAATCAACAGCTTTTGAATCTTCATAGAAGAAAACGTCTCTTGAAACTGAACTTTCATTGACCTCAATGAAATGAAGCTGTAGCTGTCCAGAATCTTGTGAAGATGGTTCCTTTTAGTTCCATGTTAGCTGTTAGTCAGACAGTTGATTTTGGTTATTCTCCGGAAAATTAATCCTTTATTTTTTTGTGAAGATCAACCCTGGTCCATAAATATATGTTCTTATGTGTTTCCCCTACAAATAGAACCCGGGCTTCATAATAAAATGAACAAATACAATCAAAATGATCAATTATGAGCATTGACTTTTAGGTTGCAACAAATTTTAACTGAGAAAATATAGTTCATCTTTTTCTCATTGTTATTGAAGAGCTGAGTCAATGGATAAATGACACTGAAAATAAATACTATTATCTAATCTGATTAACTAGAAAAATTGTTCATAATTTATATCACTGTTATTTTATTAGTAGTTTGGCTGGATATTGTGTAAGCTTTGCTCATTGAGTGTTAAAAATTGGTCTGCAGATGCACTTCCTTTCTTGACAAACTTGCCAAACTTGGATAATGCAAATGATAAGCCTATGAAGCCAACAACAGACGAGCTGATAAAGGTCTTAGAGGATGTCCGCCTTGGATATTTATTGGCTCGTTTCAGTTTGGATTCAATACATGAATGGTCTAGTGTTCTTTCTCTGGGAGAGCAGCAACGCCTTGCATTTGCTCGTCTTTTGCTTTCAAAGCCTCAATTGGCTTTACTGGATGAGTCTACAAGTGCACTTGATGAAGTCAATGAGGTATTGTTGAATTCCAAGTTCACTTGACATATTATATGGAAATTTTTGTCATTTAATAAATTGAGCACACTTCCCCATATCAGACGTTTATGATATTTCATATAATAATATAATATAGGCATTTGATTCGAAATATTTGTCTATACTAAAAACAAAATGCTCTCCCCCCTCAGGAAAAACAAAACAAAACTTTTCCATACATCTGTGAACCATAGTCAACATTCTCACTAATGCTTGAATATGAATGTGCCTATGTAATTACTAGTACATAATAGAGATTCTAAGAGCTAATACATAAGAATAAATCACTCTTTGAAAAAGATCACTGCAGCTAATGTTAAATGGTTTTTCTTGGAAGTTCTTGTGAAGTATTGTTGCACGAACCTTGAAACATTGTTACAGTTTTTAAATATCATTTTCAATGCTAATATAACTGGATAATACATGCTTGGATGAGCTTATTTTATATTTAGAAAAGAATATAATGATATCATCAAAACGCTCCATAGAGAGACTCTAGCTTTGGCTGAATAGTTGTATTTATTATAAAAGTTCAACAAAAACTAAACACACTAGAGTGATATTGTAAAGGGATCCAAAAGAGTATATTGTTTTGATCATTATCATGATTATATATCGCTTCATGTTGATGTTGTGCTTAAGTTTATTTTCTTGTTCTTTGTCATACAGGTACATTTGTACCAAAAGATTGGAGCAGCTAACATAACATATGTCAGCATTGGCCATCGGTCATCCTTATGTGCTTACCACGACAAGATCTTAAGCATATCCACATTTAATTCTGACAGTGAACAGCTAAATTGGTGCATTGAACCCATTGAACCCACTAGACCCGAGTCCTCTTTAAAATTTACAAATCTTTGAGCTAGCAATGCTTTGCTGCTTACCATCTCATGAGACACACATGGTTCAATTGCATTGAACAATAATTTTGATATATAAGATGTCAATCTGTACATTTTCCCTTGCAACTTGCTGCTATAATATTTTATTAGAATCAGTCAATATCTATTATAATCTATTAATAAATAATTTTTTATTTAATTTCATTACTGAAAATATTCAGATTAATGAGATTAGACACTAAATATTTTGAAAATTAGGGAATCAGCCTTTATTACACTCATATTGTGATAGGGATCTCTCCTATTTCCTTGTTTTAATGTCATTGTTATATTAATTTCCCTCTTATATCTCCTTCCTAATTTACTCCCTCTCATTTCCATCCTTCCTAAATTACCCAAAACAAATGAAGTGTTATAGAGGGATTGAGTATTTGATTAGTGATAATAAACCACCAGCCAATAATAGTCTTTAGTATGTTGTCTGGGATGATGCTAAAGCCTTCAAGATCATGATATGGTTGGTTAACTCAGGGAAGACATCATTTCCAACTACATATGCTACTCCATTGCCAAGGAGCTTTGGGATTATTTCACAGATATATTTTGATATGGGCAATAAATGTCAATGTTAAGAGCTGAACTTGAAGATGGGAGAAATCAAGCAAGGAGAACATGTCACCAAGAACATGAACACGTTAAAAGAATATATGGGAGGGTCATAAGGTGGTTTGAGTGACTAGGGGAGTCATGAATTCCAATCTTCTCATTAACAAAACATTAATGGCTGACATTTTTCGATTAAAAACTTGTAAGACCTAGATGTCTACAATAGTCATGGGTGGAAATCAGCTAACTATCATATTCTGGTGGTCAAAGAAAGCAAATTTTTTCAAGTATTCAGTGGTTCAAATGCACAATCCCATAAATGTTATTCTAGTGTTATAGATTTTGTTTCATGGATTATTTATTCATGAACATATTCCCACATGACGAGCATTTTATCCTTATTTAGCGAAATAATTCATATTCTACTTCTTCTATGTATAAAATATCCTTAGGTCATATTAGTCATACACCACAAGCCAGATTAGTGTATTCCAGTGGATTGAGAGACATATGTGATATCTGATTTAATAAAAATACAATCCACTTAAAATTTATCCTGTGTGTCTCTAAGTTTTTCTTGTCATCTGCTATAAAGTATAATCCCCTTACTCCGTGACCCTCTTTGATTGACTCGGTTTAAACAAAGAAAGAAACATAATATATTTTCTCTCTTCTTTCAAATAAAGCTATTTATAGTCTAAAAATAATTAATATAAGGACCATTGTAAATTTGGTCTTATAAAGAAATATTTATAATCTGAGTCTAATAAATAAGACCGGAGACAATAATAATTTTTATGATATATGTTAGATATTGAATTAAAATTGAGACCATCATTAATGATATGCACTCATCTAATAAAACTTCAAACATGAATAAACAATTGTCAATCTTTTCATCCAATTTTAATGTTCTAAATATTCATTTGGAAGTGACACAAAAAAATTAAATCCAAGAATGGAATTAATTATCTTATACAAAATAATTATCACCAGAACTTAGATGTGACATACCAAGAAGGACAGTCACATGTCCCTATGTCATAAATAGATAATTTATCATCAATATACACCCATGTGAGTTATTTATGACCTACATAAGGGTTATGATAAAATAGACTTTATGATTTGTTATAACTTTTAATTAGATTTGATCATAAAAAATATAAAATTTTAACACGATGATCTTTTTCTTGTGTTTAATCAACCCAAAAAAGATAAAACTTGACCAACAACCAGAATCAATTAATGACAATCATATCTACCAAAAGTGCTAGTTCAGATTCTTTTTGTGCGCTTGCGGTGTGGTGGTTATGCACATCACATGAAAGTTAATTTTCTATTTATGCTTTATGTTTTTATTGAGCCCACTTGGATGATAAATAAGTTGGAATCTTTATTGAGGATATTTTTGTATGGGATCATACGTTGATTCAAGGAAAGTTCAAGTTCATTGGGTGGATTGGATGGTGACCATATATTATGATCTGATTGTATGATGGGAGTGAAGCAGGGATTTTCTTTGGAACACCTTGTCCTGTCCCATTGGAGGTGGTGGTTATGTTTGTATGGTAAAAGTTTAAATAAGATTTATGTTCAAAAAAGAATCTTTCCTACAAGGGGAGGATGTGTGGTGTGTTGGGTGTCAAGAGATCCAAGCATCTATATAGCATTTATCTTGTCTCTCTCTCAGACAAGAGTGTGGTAAGGGTTAGGTATGTGTGTTGAAAGGGTTTTGGTAGACTTGACGTGGTAGGGTTATAGTAGCTTGTCAAAATTAGTTCAAGAATGGAGGGGTGGGTTTCTAGGTTTTGGTTGGTTATGATAT
Organism: Glycine max; assembly: GCF_000004515.6. NCBI lineage: Eukaryota > Viridiplantae > Streptophyta > Magnoliopsida > Fabales > Fabaceae > Glycine > Glycine max. The sequence goes on from NC_038244.2 coordinate 12,538,075, forward strand.
TTTTGGGTTAATTTCCGTTGGATGATCGGGAGGTGCAATTTTAACCTCTGAATCATGCCTTTTGGGTTGAGAGGGCTGGTGGGTGTTGCATATTTTGTGTGCTTCATTGAGTTGGGTTTACGGCACATGTTGATTTCATGTGTTACTTTTTTCTTTTATCTCTACCGACTTCTCTTTAATATATTTTTTTGGCCTTAAAAAAATTAAATTAGATTAAAATAAAATTTTTATCTCCTTATTTTTTTAATATTTGTATTTATAGTCTTTTCATTTTTTAAATTGTAAAAAATTTGTGATTTTAGTCCTCCATTTTTTTTATGAAGGCATTTTATTTTTCACTTTTAAAAAATTAATTATTTTAATTTTTGTGATTAATTTCAAACGCTAATCTATATATTATGTAAATATTGATTGACAATTGTTTATTTATTATGCAGGTGAAAAATATTTTAAAAAAATTATTTAATTACTAATAAACTTAATTTATTAAAAAGATTAAAAAAATATAAAGTCAATAAGTCTAAAATTGATCTAGAGGATTAAAATCATAAATTTTTAAAAATAGAGGACGAAATGTTTCAATTAAAATGTAAGGAGATTAAAATCGTGAATTTTTTAAAAGTGAAAGATAAAATATCTCTAAGAAAATTAAAATTATAGATTTAAAAAATTAGGAAAAGAAAAATTACATTTTAGTCAAAAAATTAAGGTGACGCTGGGTTAGTCCATTTTCTGTTTCATTTTAAAAAATAGAAAACAAGATTGAAAATATGTTTGTTTGAGTTTTAGAAAAGTTTTCATTAAAAACATTTTCAAAAAGGTGCTAAAAAATGAAAATAAGAAAAAAAGTCATTTTCACGTTTTCAAAAGAAAATGAAGGCCAAATTGAAAACGCGGTGGCGTGGACGTGGACGGTAATTATAAACATATAGTTTTTTTTATTTTTATTTTGTCATCTCCACCAGGCTAATGTAATAAAATAGTATAAATTTCAAGCTTTGAGGATCTTCTTTTTTCTGGTGAATTTGTATTTGGTTACATCTCAATTCTTCAATCTTGGTGGTGTTACAGTGACAGACGGACTCATATGTTTGTGACAACTGTCCACGGTAATGCAATAGCCAAAATTTGCCAAACAAGATAGATAATTACAATTAGTTATAATATATAACTTTTTACTTGTAAAATGTTCGTTAATGTAAACGAATTAATATATTTTTAACATCTTCAATAACATTTCATCTTCTATAAATGTATTTATTAATATTTACAACAATTTATAGATAAATAGAATTAGTTATAATTTATAACTTTTTGTTTGCAAAATGATCATTGATAAAAATTTATAAATATTTTTTAAATTTTTTGTGAAAATTAATTAACCCAAACATATTTTCAATGTTTTCATTTTTAGAAAAAAAAAAAGTCAAAACAAATATATTTTCTAAATCTTCAAAAATAAAAAATGAAAATTGTTTTCCAGAAATAAGAAATAAAAACAGAAAATTTCAATCAAAGCACCCCCTAATAAATCACTTTAATTCAAAACTCTTTTATTTCCATACCTTTTACATCTCAACTAAACAACCCCCACTTTCAACTCTCTTTCATTCTTTTTTTTTCATTCATCACACTTTCTTTACTTTTTCTTCCTAGCAACCGAACATAGGCTAAAACTAGAGGATTCACTGGCATATTCGTGGTACTGTCCCTAAATAATAAGCATACCTTGTTAAAACTAGGTTTAAGTAATTTTTCTTTGCAAATATTAATTTTGCTTTTGATATTTGTAAAAAAAAAGAATTTTTTTTATCTTTCTACCTTTTCTAAACCCTATGCTTTTTGTCTTTTCAATACAAAAATACTTATCTAACTCCATAAAAATTATGAAAAGAATGTTTTAATTGATTGAAAATTCATTTATGATTAATGAAAACTATATTAATATAAAATACATGTTTTTAACATTTTTCGCTTTCAAATACTTTAATATTAACTTACTTGATAAAACATTTAAACATTGGGTTGCATATTTTCAATATGTTTAATGTTGATTGAAGAGAATTAATCATTGATTAAAAGAAAAAGTTTTTTTTTACGACTAATTATTTAGGAAAATCCGTTAATTTTATATAAAAGTTCAAGAGACATGGAATCGTGGATTACAAAATAAGTTATCTCCCTCTTAAGAATAAAATCTAAAATTTATTGGAGTATGTAAATGCCTAATTGTGAAAACAGTCTTGTATCATGATTGTAAAGGCTATTAGCTTTTGCTAAGAGCATCCATCTAGTGTTAGTCAGCATTATAGAAATTGTAAGGGTAGTTTTCACTAACAACACCCCATTAGGATTAGGTAGTTATATTCTGTTAGGATTAGTTAGAAATAGTTATGGTTAGTTTCACAGTTCATAGGTCTTTAAATATCTCAATTGTAACTAACTCAAATCAACTTTTCAAATCAATACTATTAGTTACCTTGTTTTTCTATTTCTCTCTCTCAGTTTATCGAAAATGATATCTAGAGCCATTCTTTCGTAAGCATCGTTCTTCTGCAAGGTCTTGTACAGTGTGTTCATGGCTTCCGCTCCTTCAAATTCAGTTTCTCAATCGTTTCCCAACTCCATTGCAAAGAAACTTAATGGTTTGAATTATCTTCATTGGCGTCAACACGATGAGCCAGTGATCAAATCACACAAGTTACAGTGATTTGTTGTTAATCATGTCGTTCTACCTCGTTATCTCACCGAGGATGATCACATTGCTAATCGAGTCAACCCTGAGTATGAAACCTACGAGGTTCAAGACCAAATACTCCTTATTTGGCTATCATCTACCCTTTCGAAGTCCGTGTTGTCGAGAGTTCTTGTTTCCAATCATTCGTATCAAGTTTGGAACAAAATTCATGAATACTTCAACCTTCACACCAAATTCCGTGCGTGACAACTTTGTTATGCCATGCATGTAGTCAATCTTGATGAAAAATCGATTAAGGAATACTTGCACAAAATCAAAGGCTAGCTATGTTGATGAATTAGCTGGCGTGGACGTTCCTGTTCATCGTGAGGAGTATATTGATGCGCTCCTCGAAGGATTACCATCTGATTATGCACTAGTAATTTCTATTTTTGAAAGTAAGAAGCGTACTCCCTCCATTGCCGAAATTGAAGCTCTCCTATATGGTCATGAAACTCACCTTACACGCTACAATCGAGATGCTCAGACGACCAGTTTTGCGTTGTTAAATTACACCTAAGGTTACTCGCTTCTAAACACCTACAAAAATGGTGGTTCTTGAGACTTGTATGGCCCTGGCGGTGGTTGTGGTACCCTTTCTGACCGGAGTACTGGACGCAATGGCGGTGGCCCTAGCAGAGGCCGTAGTGGTGGCCGATTTGCTAACTTCCAGTGCCAAATTTTTCTTAAATATGGGCACACTGTTAATGTTTGTCATTTCAAGACTGATGTTAGCTTTCAGCTAAATGAGTTTCTAACCTTTTTTGATCCTACTACACATCACATGTTCCTTATTTCACTGGTCCACGTAGAACCTCCAACACCTGGGTTAATCCCAATTCTAAGTCCACTGGTCTAGGCCATAGTCAACCTAGTGCCTTGCTCACGAACTCGTCCTCTTATGGGACTGGTCTAGCTAACTCTACTTGGATACTAGATTCTGGAGCCAGTTTTCATGTTACGGGAGATTCTCAAAATATCAAGTAGTTCACTTACTTTGATGGACCTGATCAAATCTTCATAAGCAATGGTGAAGGTTTAAGTATCTCTAAAACTGGTTCCTTTCATTATAAGTCCCTTTCACCACTCCTGTCATCCTCTGTGATAATCAAAGTATTGTCTCCATTGTTCATAATCCAGTTTTCCATAGCAGAACAAAACACATGAAAATTGATGTGTTTTTTGTCAGAGAAAAGATTTTGGCCAAGTAATTCTCTATTCCTGTCAATGGGCTAATGTTCTGACTAAGCCTCTCTTTGCATCAAGATTTGAAACTCTTTGAGGCAAACTCAATGTGAAGAGTATTTCTTCTGAAAACTCTTTCCCTCGAGTTTAATGGGGTATTGGAGTATATAAATGCCTAACTGTAAAAATAATTTTGCATCATTATTGTAAGGGTTGTTAGCTTTTGCTAACAACATCAATCTAGTGCTAGTCAACAGTACAAAAATGGTAAGGGTTGTTAATTTTTACTAACGATATCTTACTAGGATTAGTTACATTCTATTAGGATTAATTATCGTTAGTCATAATTCGGAGGTCTTTAGATACCTCAGATATAACTCACTCAAATCAATTTTTCAGATGAATAATATTGGTTACCTCCTTTTTTTATTACTCTCTCTCAGTTTATCAAAAAAATTCATTATGAAGTGTTAAATTAAATTTGTTTGATTAATGTTAAGTAAAAGTAAAAGAAAAACTACTCTAATGAATAAAAATATTCTATACAAATTTGTGACACGCAATTGTTTTTTTTTTTCTTTCCTTTTACAATATATATTGGACGATAATAACTATAAAATCATGTGATTGAATTATTATCATTTTAAAGTCTGGTACTACCAGAGCACCAACTTGATTCTCAAAATAGTTATATTTAATTTGTCCACTGACGTACACATTCATATGATAAAATATAATTGTTTATTAAATAAAAAAGAAATAAGAAAAAAAATATTATATTGCATTCTGTTCACATGACATTCAAATCATTCAACATACGACCATATAAGGTATGTTTTGCGTTCAGGTGCAACGTATGGCAATCTTACATTATTCATCATGATCATGGCTATAATTTTTTTTTTGGTTCAGAATCTTTCAACACTTAAAGGTCCAGTGCTTTTCAGATAAAAACAGTTTTGGAAATTGTGCAACCTGCAATCTATTAGCAGTGTGGCCTTGTTTCCTCGAGAGAAGCATCCTGATTTGCCGATTATTCAGACAAAAAGATGTTATAATTTGGCAGACATGTGTTGTTTATATTCTTTTTAGAGTAATTAAAAAAAGACACATTTAGTTTATCATTTTGTACATAAAAAATTAACAATGTGCAACACCTTAACTTTTTTTTATATATATATAAAGTCAATGTAACCTTCAATTAGACAATTACACATTTTAATTCCCACCTTTTTTTGAGAGGGAGAGTTGCCACCTCTTTACTAAAAATAAAAGGATAAAAAAATGTGTAATATAAATTTTTAGGAGTGCATTATGTCCAAAAATATTTTTTACTACCTATAATAAACATGAAAATGTATATTATCATCTTTATATTATTGGAATTCAATAAGATTCCATTAAATAATCATCTTCTAAAACGCTCTTTAGAATTAAAATTAAAATTTATCAAAAAACTATAAAATATATATAAAAAATCAGTAAATCAGACATTAGACCTACAAAATTTTACAATTAATAAATTTCAACCAATAAGTATGTATAACTTCCTCCTTTGAAAAAAAAAAAGAGATAATATATTAAAAAATGTATTTTTAACATTTCTTTTGCATGCATTCAAAGTGTTTTTAACTAATCAGATAAAAAAAGTGTCTACTTACAGAAAACTATATATAAAAAATTATATATAACTTTTCTGTGAGTACTTTTATAAGAGGGAAAAAAAGTATAATAAATTCAACTTCCCTTACAGGTTAATACCATCTGGTACACTTCAACCTTTACAAAAACTCTTGTCTAATTTCTTCCAAAGTTGATGTGTATGTTGATTTTAACTTAAGAATAAATTTTGATTCATTGAGCTTTTTTATTTCTTTTATCAAATGTTGAAGAAATTTATCCAAATACAACAACCTTCACATGTCTTTCATTATTTTTTATAGTCGTCGTTCAAGGAAACACCATTGTTTGTTTGAACACCACTTTCTCTATGGTCTACGACTTCATCTGATCATTTAAATTCAAGGGAAGTAAAAGAAAGGATCAAGGCAAGTGCATGTGCACCAAACAAAATTCAACTTAAAATGCTCATAATATAAGAGTTTACATTAATGGCCACTCAGAAAAGAAGACACTCAGTTGAAAGTAAAATCTTAAACCTTCAGCCTGTATACTAATAAGATGAAAAATCCTAAACAGCAACTTAAAAAGCCACCAAAGCCCAAATATTTGGCATGATCAAGTGAAGTTTTGGCCAATATTTGACCAAAGAGTGAAACCAATGGTGGCTGCAACTGCCACACCATAGCACAACCGCACTAGGAAATATAAAAAAGCTGTTAGACTCAAAATTTGTTTCATGCTTGAGACAAGTCCCTATCTAAAAGACCTATCCACTTACTAACTGTACAAGCAACCGAGCACAAGAAGAATGCCCTTGGATATAGTTATACCACGATTATTAGCATGCACCAAACACTTGATATGAGGACTAACAACTACCATCCACATACACCCCATTTCCATTGGTATATATACCATTTAAGGAACCATTGGATGCCTTGAAGCCATTTCCCTTTTGGTGTGCTTTAAGTTTCGGCGAGTGTCCATTGTACATTCCATTTCCGTTAGTTAACTTGGCATGACCATTACTACTTGGCACCATGATTGTACTCCTTTGTTCACTTGCTGCTGCTATTAATCCTGTTTTGTCAATGAGGCAGTAATAATTAGTGCATAGAATACAACTGTTGTTGCTCTCAGCTAACTAGTATACGAAAGAAACAGGCAGTATTTATTCATTCATTTATTTGCCTAATCTTTCCATCACTAGCTTTTGTTGATCATACCCACATAGATTCCAAATGGATGAGACTTTGACATCCAAGATTAAATGAACTACAAGTTTTCAACTAAGCTTGGAACTTACAAGTTAAACATATAGACACAAATTTGATTGATTCTGATGATGGTATGAAGTAAACAGTCTAAACCAACACAGTAAATAACAAGTACAGTTCAACCCTAATAAGTTTACATTAATAATAGACATGTGAAGAAAACCCACAAGAACCTCAATTACAGATTTGAAGGACAAATCAATAGCTCATTACATAGAAAAAAGGCTAATCCCAATAACCATAATATTTCATGATAGTAATGACAACACCAATCAATGAATTTGAATGAAAAAAATATGGGAAATGACTGGAGAAAATACCTGAGAAGAGTGGAGAAGGTTTCCCTGGTCTAGACTTGAACTCAGGGTGAAACTGAACGCCAATAAAAAAAGGATGGCTAGGCAATTCAACTATCTGCACTCATGCACATATTTACCAGAATTATAATTATTAATTTTGCACAAATCTTAAGATCCATGGCATTATACAGTTAAGTAAAGACTCACTTCCATGCGCCTCCCAGTTTCATCTTTCCCAACGAAAGATAGACCAGCATTCTCTAGCTGTGATATCATGTCAGGATTAACCTGTTCGGCATAACAATCATTGTTAGTAACTAGGGTTGCATCTTTAGCCATAATAAAGAAAGTTTCTGCTTACAAACACAATTTACCTCATATCTATGCCGATGTCGCTCATCAACAAAGCTAGCATTGCCATACCTATAAAGAATTCCAAATTACCGTATCACATATATGCAACATCAACATAAGATGGAGTGGAGATCCAGAAATTAGCATTTTGAAATACTATTTTACAATACATGATAGTGATTTCTCTTTTTTGGTGTAAAGAAGATAAATATTTTCAGTTAAACAAATCCAATCCAAGTACAAAAGCACATTATCAAGTTTGGTTCATTATTCTTACAATTTTGCAGATTTGCAGTCAGCAACTTCAAAGTAAGTTCTTCTTGAACCAAGACGCATAGTTCCTCCCATATGAGTCTTGGAGCCCTATTCATAAGATATAAACCGGCTTAACTAGGTTTTCAAAAGGAACAATGTTATCAATTTAAGCAGTGCATCAATATAGGAGAATATACTTCTGGCATAAATATGACACAAGGGGTCTTGGTTTCAGGATTGAATTCTGTGCTAGTAGCATCATGCAGACCGAGAACAGATCGTGCAAACTCAATAACAGCAATTTGCATCCCCAGGCAAATGCCAAGAAATGGAACATTATGTTCTCGAGCATACTTAGCAGCAAGAATTTTCCCTTGCACTCCTCTATCACCAAAACCTCCTGGAACTAGAACCCCATTAGCACCCTGCAGCACAAGTCCATTTACAGAAAACCAGTAAATAATCTATCACTTAAATACATTTAAACAAAAAATATGTATTAGTATTACAATCAGAAAATTGAAGAAAGAAATTTCATCTAAATAGTATGAATACCTTTAAAAGACTCCAAGCAGCTTTATGCGCCTCAGGATCCTGCAGTAGTACATTAATCAATCATCAGAGGGTTGCATTAAGCAAAACCAAAAAAAATCGACCAACATGTGCAGTAGAGCAGAAGGATCAGTAATCACCTCATTATAAGTAGCTTCTTCAAGATCCCCAGCTGGAACCCAGTCCACAATAAGTTTACGGTTTCGAGCAACAGAAGCATGTAAAAGTGCCTTTACAAAAAACCAAGTATTACATTAGCTTATGGTATACTAGGTTTCAGGTTAATAGTAATATTTTAGTCCAGAATGTTCAATATGCCTCTTAAACCTGTGTAGTAAAAGTGAAAGTAGCAGAGAATGCAAAAAGTAAATGGAAATTACTATGTATTACTGATTAAATTACCTTCAGAACAGAAAGATATGCATCTGAAAGGCCAGTGTATTTTCCCACCATTGCAATTCTAACCTGTGAAGCACATAATGGTTGTAAGCTCAACACTTACCTACTCAGGAAATTAATATCTATTCATATGTAATTTTTTTTTCTTTGGATGAAATTATTTGAGATGTTTGAGACTCACAATTTCATGACATCTGTCATAAACTTTTGTTCTTGCAGTCCACTCCTTCAAATTAGGCTCTGCAGCAACACTGCAAACAATAAAGGCATTAGTTGATAGACACAAATACTTTGACTAACAGCTACCACAAAACTATACATTTTCAGAGAACCATCATTGATTAGGATTTTTATGGGGAAAGGGAGGGGATTATACACCAAAAAAGAATGAGTTTGAAAAACCAACCCTAGCAAGTTTAATGCTTTCAGGATCGCCTCATGTGCCTTCTGGTCCTATTTGTTACAGAAAATAAATTCAAAGGAAAAAAAAAAGGTTTAGAATCATTGCATGAATTAAACCACCTAAATGGAAAAGTATGCAATTCAACTTTAACAGAAAAAAAAATATCAAACCACAAAATTAACAAATTAAACTTCATAAATATGGTTCTGGCAGTCCTAGAAAATAGTCACAGAAAGGAGTTTCAAAATAGAATTACTTACTTTCAATAGCAAAGGAATGTGCCAAATATTTGGAACGTCATGGAGAGTAAGTATGTTTGACAGCTGCAGGATACAAAAGTTTGTTTTAAGAATACATATAAGGCTTTTGTGATAAGAAAAGTCAAAGTTGTCAATATTTATGTCATATTACCGGCACATGACAAAATTGACCAAGCTTTGCCTTGACATTGTCATCAAGTTCCTGATAAAAGGACAAGTCAGATATAAATATTTAATCATTATTCCAAGGAGGCAACAGAATAAAAAAGAAGAAGACAAGAAACACACCTTAGAACTGCGACAAGCAAGAAGATTAGGGGTCAAACCTAATCCTCTAAGTTGACGAACACTGTGCTGAGTTGGCTTTGTTTTCTACAGATAAAAAAATCAAATTAAATTAGTGCTGATCATACCACTTGAAACATGTAACAAAAATATTCCATTCAGTTTATTTAGGACCAATAAATTGAAAATTAAAATTTCAATTATACATTCATATTTCTCACTTTATTCCTGATAAAAAAATATTAAAAATGATTTACTGATAACATATTTAACACTATACCGGTTCACCAACAACATGGAGAATAGGAACCAGGCTGACATGAACCAAACAGAAGTTGCCAGGGCCTACAAAAAGTAAAAAAAAAAAAAGATTAGCAAGATTGATTCACTGAAGCACACCAATAACCAAATTGATATATAAAAATTTAGAGTATGAGGTTTGAAGCATGACAAGGCATTACCTACACGGTATGAAAATTGGCCAAGTGCTTCAATAAAAGGCATGGACTCAATATCCCCTGCATGAAAGAAAAGTCATTTCAAATGGATTTTTAAAATATAGACTATCCCACCAAGTGGAAAAAGGCTTGGTGGTGGTTGTTTCAGAATATATAAGTTCTAGAGTTTTCACAGTAACAATAATAACAATACTATTTTCTCTCACCTTGCCAAATAAAAGTCGCTTTCAATTTCTAGTTTTCTACTTCTACCTAACCCATGATTTTAAAATTAAGATATCGAAAATATTGAATGGATAATAGAATTATAATAGTACTGAAAACCAAGTTCTATCGTAGTATTGATTACAAGTTCTCTCTGAGTATTATTTACCTATAGTTCCACCCAATTCAATGACAC